>NC_050451.1:9101664-9401664 GCF_903995425.1 Onychomys torridus | reverse complement strand
ATGTATACATTTCACATCATTTTAATACATGAGG
Organism: Onychomys torridus; assembly: GCF_903995425.1. Lineage (NCBI taxonomy): Eukaryota > Metazoa > Chordata > Mammalia > Rodentia > Cricetidae > Onychomys > Onychomys torridus. The sequence continues at coordinate 9,401,630 of NC_050451.1, read as the reverse complement.
ATGATTTTTGCTATGTATTCCTCACAGCAATGTAAGTCCTATGGAAGCAGGAGCTTTAACTGTGTATACCAATCTTCAAGTTGTTCTACACGGTCCTGATAGCTATAGGTTAGGGTCTCCTCCTCCAGCTGGTTCAAAAAAGTTGTGTTTAGGTTTTGGTCATAAGAAGTGTAGTAATTCCTGCAAGTAATAGTTTGCCAAGAGTGCCCCATAGCTACTCTCTAGAATTTTCTACAAATATTTGTTAGATAAAAGAATGAACACTTAAGTGAATGAGTACATAAATAAATTAAAATGAAATTTCAAAAATATAGTTGCATAGATTCGTATTTAGACTTCACATAAAGACGGAATGACATAAAGCAATGCTATATTGCATTTCTATCTTCCTGGTAATGTTAAAATTGACTTTATTGACTATTGGCTTCTAAATGAAGAGCTCAAACAATGGATTTGAGTAAAAGCACCCATTCATTCAGAAAGAAGAATGGTTTCTAAGAGGGATACATGCAAGCCAGAAGAAAGGGAAGAGGCAGAGCATCATTATAATGTGAAGAAAAATCACTACACCAATTCTGCAAAATTGGATGCTATGTGGTCTATATTAATAATTCTCCAATAGATATAACTAAAGATTTGTGTCCCCAAGAGAAAAAAAAGTGATCAATAGTATTTTACACGATTCCCTTTAATTGGGTAGCATAATGTATCTCCCAAATGCTGTCATTTGTGAAAATTTCAATAGAAGGCTTCATTACGATTTGGAGAGATGCAGACCAGGTAATTACCATTTTCTATATTGGAAAAGAGAAGTGTTAACATATATAAAAGAGGCATAAGGTTAATTGATATTTGGCAAATAAATGCTCTGTTTAGAATGCTTTACTTTATATTCTTGGAACATAACAGATTAACTTCGTGAACCTCATATCTGTACAATTCTGCTTATTATCATATCTTGTCACAATTCTCAGGCTTCTTTCAATATCAGTTCATAAACTCCAGTGTACGAGGGACCTGGAAGATTATAGAGTAAAGGTCCATTTTTAGTATAAAATAATTAATGTGGACATTCACATTTGAAACATGTATTTTAAAAAGGAAGTTAAACATATAGATTCATATTATAGTTATCATGTACAATCATCTTTATGTAATAAATTTTACCATTTATGCTTATAGACAAATTATATGTTAGGTTTTATTGTACATATAATTTTGTACTGACTTATTTCCTACACAAGTACTAACCAGAATCAACCCTACAAAGCTTCTAAGGTGACAAGACATTATATTATCCAAGGTAGCTACTCCATGGACTTACTATTTTCTCTCATATGGATTCTTGAGATGGAAAAAAAATCATGAAAGCTTTTCTTTGAGAAAAGATAGGAACACAGAAGAAAGAGAGTGGAGATAAGAAAAATAAATACAATCAAGGAACATTATATAATAAAAAAGGAAGATTTTCAGGTAAGATGGTAAACTACAAGCTGATGGTAAAATAGAAAAATCAGAATTAAATATAGGAACTCTTTCAAAAAGAGAAAGACAGGAAAAAAATATGAGAAATGATAATAAGAGGAATCCAGACAAGCATAGAGAAGAAGACAGGTGATCAGTAAAGAAGCCACCAGACACTAGCCACTGGCTCTCTGGCAGTGACCGGTGGTGGGGAAGCAAAAGATTCTTTCTAAAGGTGAGGTTATGGTGAAGAGACTTGAATCATACCTTCAGGGCAAGCCACAATCCTTACAAGCCTCTAAAATAGTTACAAGGTTTGGTGAGTCATTGTATCATATCAGATGTATGGGTCATCAGTCAAGAGGCAGTCTTACCATGTGTCTGTGTATGATTTATAGACAAGATACAGGTAACATCTTGAGGATTAGCAAATTGTTTGAAACTGAGCCACAGTGGAGACCTAAATACAGTTGAAAAAAACTATAAAACAGAGAGCCTGGATTTAATCTGCCTCATCCCCAGGATGACAGACAACCCAGAAGGCAGTGACAGACATAGGCACTGAGAAGCCAAGAAGTACAGATAACAGGATGCTCAAGTTGGGCATAGGCACAGGTAGCTCTGCTTTCTGATGATGGAGCAAATCTCAACACTGAGGATAACCTGAGAGTTTGATCTCACCAGCTGTAAACTCATTGGGTACATCAGTGCCTGGAACCAGTTATCTGTCATTCACTGCTCTAGAACATGAAAACTTTCAAGCTTCCATGCCATACTGACACCTACAATATGCATCATTCTGGTGGAGTAATTAATACTTAGTGAGTCTTGAAGGTATGAAGACAAATTCTCTGCTTGTACATATCTCAGTGCTATGGGTGCATATCATTCTCTAGACAGCTTCCTATCATATGCTAAAGCACTAGACACTCCTGCGATGGGGTATATATGAGGTAGTCAGAGGTGGGGTGAGAGAACCTTCCTGGATCAAAGACTACAAAGCTGAGGATGGCCAGAAGAAGTCCCTAGTACATAAAAAAAGAATTCTTCTCAGAGACATCAAGTGACAGTCTAATAAAGTCCTAGCAACAGCATTAGCCAAGGAAAAAAGGGAACAAGTCCACAAGTTCAAGTGATTTTGCTACCTCCATGCATAAAACACTCTACCTCTTTACTACTTCCATGCACAAAACCATGCCCCTTCCGCGCTACCTCCGATTTTCAAGGACTCAGAAGATGTTCTACTATTTCATATTTACTTTCTGTAACCACTGCCCGCCCCATGATTTCTATACTTTTCTTCTCAAACTTCTAGCTGTAGCTTTGTTTAGTCATAGTCAAGAAAATATATTCTTATTTTCTGATTGCTTCCATGTGTTCATCTAACATTTTTGCATATTCTTCATTATTGTACATTCTCTTATCTTTTCCTCTTGTTTTTCTTCTTAAACCCTGTGGTTCACCTTCCTGTCATTTCCATTGTAAATTTTTCTCTGTTTATTATTTTTTATTTTTTTTATTTTTGAGATTATAACTATATCATTTCCCCTTTTCCTTTTCTCTCTCCAAACCTTCTCATTTGGCTCTACTTGTCTCTTTTAAATTAATGGCCTTTTTCTCATCAATTATTGTTACATGCATACAGTAGAGTTTTCACGCTTTGACAAGGAAACTTCTCTTTGTAACAGATTGAGTCTATTGTACTTTTAATAATATTTTTATCATTGGTGTTGTTTTTTAAATGTCATTTTTTAAAAAACCCCATAGAGATGACTCAGTGGCTAAAGGTAACCACCACCAAACCTGATGGCTTGAGTTGGATCTCTGGGGTTCACATGGAGAGGGAGAAACTTCCCTAAATTTTATGGGATTTTGTTGTTGTTTGTTTGTCTGTTTTGTTTTGTATACCACAGAGAGAAAAAGAGGAAGGAAGGAAGGAAGGAAGGAAGGAAGGAAGGAAGGAAAAGGAAGGAAGGGAGAGATCAAAAGAAAAAAACAATAAATAAAGCATGTCTTGTCAGCAACCCAAAAAGCTAGGAAAACACAGAGCAGCATATTTTAAGCTCCAAAACTAATTAACTGCCAGCCAAGATTACAATAAAAAAAAAACTATCTTATAACATTGATTTTTAAAAAAAATAAGATAAGCTTAAACTAAGGTAATATATGACCAATCCATCCTGCATTGCAAAAATCTTTCAAAGAATTCCTAACAGAGAAGGAAGAAAAATAGTCTCAATCCTAAGAACACAAAAACAGGTCTCATATCAAGAATAAATGAACAAAGGGCACAAGAAACAAAGCCATTGTCCCAAACCCAATAATCAGCAAAGCTAAATACTAACTGGGGAGAATAAGAGGAGAAACAGTAATCCCAGAAAACAATTAAAAAGCATAGGAATTAATAAATATCACTCAAGAATTATCTTAATACCATTCTAATAATTGAGAGAAACTCAAAACGATTCCATTAAAATCAGGAACAAGACAAGGCTGTCCACTCTCCCCATACTTATTCAATATAGTACTTGAAGTTCTAGCTAGAGCAATAATACAACAAAAGGAGATCAAGGGGATACAAATTGGAAAGGAAGAAGTCAAACTTTCATTATTTGCAGAAAATATGATAGTATACATAAGTGACCCCAAAAATTCTACCAGGGAACTTCTATAGCTGATAAACTCCTTCAGTAAGATGGCAGGATACAAGATTAACTCAAAAAAATCAGTAGGCCTCCTATATACAAATGAAAAAAGGGCTGAAAAAGAAATCAGAGAAACATCACCCTTTACAATAGCCACAAATAGTATAAAATACCTTGGGGTAACTCTAACTAAGCAAGTGAAAAACATGTATGATAAGAACTTTAAGTCTCTGAAGAAAGAAATTGAAGAAGATATCAGAAAATGGAAAGATCTCCCATGCTCATGGATAGGTAGAATCAAGAAAGTAAAAATGGCAATCTTACAAAAAGCAATGTACAGATTCAATACAATCCCCATCAAAATCGCAACAGAATTTATCACAGACTTGAAAGAACAATACTTAACTTTATATGAAAAAACAAAACACCTAGGATAGCTAAAAGAATCCTGTATAATAAAGCACCCTCTGAAAGCATCATGATCCATGACTTCAAGCTCTACTATAGAACTATAGTAATAAAAACAGCTTGGTACTGGCATAAAAACTGGCATGTGGACCAATGGAATTGAATTGAAGACCCTGACATTAATCCACACACTTATGAACATATGGTTTTTGACAAAGAAGCCAAAATGGTACCATGGGGGAAAAAAGCATCTTCAACAAATGGTGATGGCATAACTGGATGGCAACATGCAGAAGATTGCAAATAGATCCATATCTGTCACCATGCATCTCAAGTCCAAGTGGATAAAAGACCTCAGCATAAATCCAGTTACATTGAACTTGACAGAAGAGGAAGTAGGAAGTAGTCTAGAATGAATTGGCACAGGAGACCACTTCCTAAATATAACACCAGTAGCACAGACACTGAGAGTGACAATTAATAAATGGGACCTCCAGAAACTGGGATGCTTTTGTAGAGCAAAGGACATGGTCAATAAGACCAAACAACAGCATACAGAATGGGAAAAGATCTTCACTAACCCCACATCTGACAGAGGGCTGATGTCCAGAATGCATAAAGAACTCAAAAAGCTAGACATTAAAATACTTAACAATCCAATTTTTAAAAAAAAAAAATGGGCTACAGAGCTTAACAGAATTCTCAACAGAAGAATCTCAAATGGCTGAAAGGCATTTAAGGAATTGCTCAACATCCTTAGTCATCAGGGAAATGCAAATCAAAACAATTCTGAGATACCACCTTACACCTGTCAGAATGGCTAAGATCAAAAACACTGAAGACAGTTTATATTGGAGAGGATGTGGAACAAGGGGAACACTCCTCCACTGTTGATAGGAATGCAAACTTGTACAACCACTGTGGAAGTCAGTATGGCGGTTTCTCAGAAAACTAGGAATAAGTCTTCTTCAAGACCCAGTTATACCACTCTTGGGCATATACCCAAGGAATGCTCAATCTTACCACAAGGACACATGCTCAACTATGTTCATATCATCATTATTCATAATAGCAAGAGCCTGGAAACAACCTAGATGCCCCTCAACTGAATAATGGATTAAGAAAATATGGCACATATATACAATGGAGTACTACTCAGCAGTAAAAAAAAAAATGATATCATGAAATTTGCAGGCAATGGATAGATCTAGAAAATATCATCTTGAGTGAGGTAACCCAGACTCAGAAGGACAAACATAGTGTGTACTCACTCATAAGTGCATACTAAATGGGAGAGAAGGGATGGCCAGACTGTAACCCACAACTCCAGAGAGGCTAGCTAACAGGGAAATACTCTAGGAGGGACACATGGATGACCCTGTGAAGGAGAAGTGGATGAGATCTACATGAGCAGTTTGGGTGTGTGGGGGGGTGGCAGAGAGTGAGGAGTAGGGGATGAGAACATGGGGAAATGGGAGGGTCAAGCTGGAACAGGGACAGAGTGGGTGGGCAGGGAGGAAGATACCATGATAGATGAGGACATTATGGGAATAGGAAGAGGCTGGGTGCTGGGGAGGCTCTCAGAAATCCACAAGGTTGACCCTACCTTGGTCTTCTGGCAGTGAGCCAGAGGGTGCCTGGACTGGTCTACTCTGGTGACCAGCCTAGCAAATAACCTAGCTGTCATCATAGAGCCCTTGTCTAGTGACTGATGTAGGCAGATACAGAGATCCACGGCCAGGCATCAGGCTGAGCTCTGGGAATCCAATTGATGAAAGAGAGGAGAGATACTGCAGGCGAAGGACATTGAGATCAGGGTAGGAGGACATGCAGTGATGACTGACCACACTAGTAGAAGCCCATGAACTGTGGACTGATGGCTATGGAGCATCCATGGGACTGGACTAGGCCCTCTGGATATGGAAGATGGTTGTTTGGCTCAAACTGTTTGGGGGGTACACAGGCAGGGGGATAGGGACCTGTCCCTGGTCTATGGGCAGGCTTCTAGAAGCTGGTGCCTGTGGTGTGACACCTTGCACAGCCTTGGTGCAGTAGGAAGGGGCTTGGATCTGCCTAGGCTCAGTGTGCTGGGCTCTGCTGATACCCCATGGGAAACCTCGATTTGGGGGATGTGGGTATGCGGGGTAGCTTGGGAAAGAGGGCCAGGGAGTGGGAAGAGGAAGGAGGGGGGAATCTGTGGATAATATTTGGAGTGAGTAGAATATTTCTTAATAAAGAAAAATGAAAAAAATTAAATAAAAAATAAATTAAATAAAAATAAATATCACTCAAGAATTATCTTAATACCATACTAATAATTATATATTAAATATTTTATATTTATCTAGTTAATGATTAATAATAATATTTTAATAACTATCTTAGTATATAAATAATAAGAAATATCTTATTAACTTCAACTTACCAGCAAGGTTTGATAGATGGCATTTTAAGAATAGTTCTATCTGCTAAGGCAGGTACTAGCCAGCCACAGGACAGCCAAGGCCCTCAAGGCCCAGGCTGGGCTGATAGGAAGAAATCCACAAGCCTGCCTACATCCTGTTGGCACCAATTATGATGAATAAATATATGGTGGATAAACCAGAGAAAAAGAGAAGCAGAATGGTTCATGTGCTGTGGAAAGTGGCAGAATGGAAGAAATGAGGGTGATGAAGGGTAGGCTGATGTGGGAGCCCTGCTTGCCATCAAGTGGCATCTAGGTCCATGGTCCTACCACAGCAAGGGGCTGTGTGAACATCCATGGCCCATGTTGCCACCAAAGGCCATGAAACTGCCCAGGGTCTGTGATGCCACCTGTGGCCATGTAGGTGTCCAAAGATCACCACTGGAGCCAGCCACCCTGATCTGGTTGCCACCTTGGGCCATGGTGTTGTTCAGGCCTGAGCTGCTGCTGAGGGCAATGTCTGGGTCTATGGCCCTACTGTAACCGGCCTATGTTGTCCATGGTTCCTGTTGCCATTAAGGGCCATGCTGATTCCAGGAGTCTGGGCCACTACTTGGGGTCATGTTGGTGTCCAAGGGTTGTGTTGCTGCTTGGGCCATGTCAATCTTGATAGCCTTCATCACTCCCTGGGGCCATGGTGACATCCAGACCCAAACTGCTGCCAAGGACCATGTCTGGGTCCATGGTCCTACTGCAGCCAGGGTCTGTGTTGAAGTCTGGCCCATGTTGCCACTAGGACCCACATGGAGGCCCAGGATTTGGGCCGCAACCTGTGATTTTGTCAGAGTCTGGACACCATTCGACAGCCAGGGCCATACAGATCTAGCTGGCATATGCTTAAGGCCATGGTGTCATCCTCCCTGGGTTGCTGCTGAGAACCCTGTCTGGGTCCATTGCTCTGTAGCAACCAATGTCCGGGTTGATATTTGTGACTCTTGTTGCCACCAGGAGCTCTGTGGATGCCCAGGGTCAGAGCAGCTGCTTGAGTCCATGTTGATGTCTGAGGGCCATGCTGTAGCAGGGGCCATACAGACATGAGTAGCCTGCACTGTTGCCCAATGCCATGGTGACATCTGGACCAGAGCTGCAGCTGAGAGCCATATCAGGATGGCCCTAATACAGCCAGGGTCTATGTTGATATCTTAGGCTCCTGTTACCGTGGAAGACCATGCAGAGGCCCAAGGTCTGGGGGCCATGTTGGTGTCTGAGGACCATACTGTCATGCCAATCTGAATGTCCTCCACTGCCACCTGGGGCAATGGTGACATCCAGAACTGGCTGTTACCAAGTACCATGTCTGGGCTCATGGTCCTACCATAGCTGGGGTGTGTTGAAGTCCAAGGCCCATGTTGCTACCAGGTCACTCAGAAGCACAGGGTTGGGGTCACAACTTTAGGCCTTAGTGGTTTCCAGGGGCCATGCCTCCACCAGAGTCATCCTGATCTGAGCTGCCAGAGCCAGGATGTCATCTAGCCTGGGCTGCTGCCAAGGGCCATGTCTGGGTCCATGATCCAGCTTCAACTGGGGACTGTGTTGATTTGTGTTGCCTGTGTCACCTAAGCGGGCCATAGCAAACATGCCTGATGAAATCAGAGGGCCATGGTGAGCTGGCCCTACCCTTTGCTGTCCATGGGAAAACTGGCCCTGTCTCTCTCTGAACACTGCAGCAAGAGAGCTGGCTGTGACCCTCACAGGAGAGCTGGGCTCTGCACTTGGGAAAGATGACCCCACCCCTCACCACAGAAGAGGGAGAACTGACCCTGATGGCATGGGCATAGGGAAGCTGACTCTGCCTCCTTACTTGAAGCAGGTGGCCCCAGTGGCCCGGAATGACCAGCTCAACTACCACACAGGCCCATCGCTGGGCCTTGGGTTGGCCCATGGAGCTCCTGAAGGCACTGGTCCTGTGGAACCATAGCCACAGGATCTCCATGACTCGGGCAGCCACTGAATATCCCAGAGAAGTTCCAGCTAGGATCTAGTGATGATGGTATACCAGAACCCAGAGGCCTTGAACCAGACCAATGACTCATTACAGTGAACATTTACTAGTAAAGCTGATTGGAAAAAAAGGATATACTATGTGACACATTGCTTCCAATGCCACAGGATGAATAAAGAGATGTTGGAGAGATGAGAAAGACAGAGAAATGAAGAGGGTTTTGTTGTTGTTGTTGTTGCTGCTGCTGCTGCTTCTTGTTTGCTTGTTTGCTTGCTTGCTTGCTTGCCTTGTTTTGTTTTGATTTCATTTTCTAAAATTTTCTTTGGGGGGGTACTGCAGGGTTGAGGGGAAGATATGGAAAGACTGGGAGGTAAGCAGAATTAAGGTGGATGATGTGAAATTACCAAATAATCAATAAAAAAATTACGTTAAATTAAAAAAATCCATCTGCCACCTCCAAGAAATGCATCTCACTGGCAAAGACTCTCCAGATCAAAAAGTAAAGGACAGGCTTCAATATACTCAGCCAAGGGAAGCTGAACCTCATAGACCAGCCTAGCTATTCTGATTTCTGATAAATAGACTTCAAATCAAAATGAGACAGAACAGGAATAGATGACAAATACCTGCTAATTGAGGAAAAATTCAAGAATATGTAACTGCTGGTGTATTTTGCATCTATTGCCAGGCTTTCCATTTTACCAAACACTAATGAGCATGAGAATCTGACAAGTTCTGATATAACAACAGTAGTGACTTCAATATCCTATCTTTAGTTTTTATTACATTGTGTGTGTGTGTGCATGCATGTGTGCTTGCACATGAGCATGTGCATGCACATGCAAGCACACACATGAGCATTCTGTTGCATCAGTGCATAGGCATGGATATCAAGGGACAACTTGCAAGAGCCAGTTCTCTCATTTTTCCATGTGTGTTTTGCGGACTGACCTCTAATTGTCAGACATTACCATTCCAAAGAGCCTCCATAAAATATAAAATACGAAAGAATATTCCTTACCACTGAGATAAAAGACCTATATAATAAAAATGTTAAGGCACCAGAGAAAGAAATTAGAAAAGACACCAAAAGATTGAAGACCTCACTTGCTCAAGACCTGGCAGAATCAATATTGTAAAATTGACTTGGTTGCCAAATTAATCTACAGATTTGATATCCATCAATATTCCAATTATATTCTTTACAAAACTAGAAAAAATAAAACCTCTCCAAATTCATAATACACTCAAAAAGCCCTGAACAGCAGAAGCATTCCAAACAAAAAGAAGCAAGGCTGGAGCTATCATAATATCTGAAAACTATACTACAGAGCAGCAGTAACAAACACAGAATGGCACTGGCACAAAAAATAGCCATGTAGGATGTGATGGTTAACCATCATTGTTAATTTGACTAGATCTAGATTCATCATGGAGACATACTTCTGGGTGTGTCTTTGAAGGTTTATCCAGTAGAGTTTAACTAACTGAGGAGGGAGAACCTACCATGCATATGGGCAGCAGTGTCTTACAGGTTGTGATTCAGGGCTGAATGAGTCCAAAATCTTACAACCTGAAGGCTTGAAAACAGTTCACTGACTGTTTACACAGTCAGGGACTTTCTGAAGAAGACTCCAATGGCTCAGTAAAGAGTTACAGTTGGCAAATGAGCTAACATGAAATCAAAAGGCTCTGCAGAGCAGAGGAAGCAATAATATCAGAATAGAAAAAATAGCACTGCCAACTACATATTAGTGAGAGGATTAAACTTAGAATGTGTAAAGAACTGTAAAAATTAAACACCAAAAACCTAAATCATCTAATCTATAAATGTCATGATGAACTAAATATACTCCTATTAAAAGCCCAGATATAAATGCCCAATCAATATTGGAAAAGTGTTCAATAACCTAATCCAGCATGGAAATGCAAATTAGAATTGATTTTGGATAACATTTCACCTTAGTCAGACTACCTATTATTGAGAAAACAAATGACAATCCCAGCATGGAGCAGAGAGGTGGGCATCCCTCCTTGAGGCAATTCTTAGCTACTGAGAGAGGAAAGGCCAACCTTATTGAAGAGTATAGTCCTGATAAGTCAACCATGTTCCAATACAAAGTCATATGTCCGAGAATATTTGGGCAGCAAAAATTGGCCTTGATATTGGGCATGAAAGGAAACAGGACAGAACCAGGAATTTGAGGGAGGGAGGGTGAACTTATTGATTATATAAAGTTATCAAAAAGTTAATAAAACTTAAAAGAAATGTCAATATAACCTGTCAACAATATTGGGAAAGAGGAAGGCTTATCCATAGATGCTGGGAATATAAACTGTTATATCTACTGTGGAAATCAGTAGATACAGAAATCAATAGAGAAAACCAATATATTTTCTTTTTTTTCTCCTTTTTTATTTATTATATTTGTGTTTTAATTTTACACATCAGCCATGGATTCCCTTGTCCTCACCCCTCCTACCTCTGGCCCCACCTTCCCCCCAGCCCCTCCTCTCCATTCCCATCTCCTACAGGGCCAAGACTCCCCTGGGGATTCATTTAAACCTGGTGGATTCAGTACAGGCAGGTCCAGTCCCCTCCGTCTAGGCTGAGCAAAGTGTCCCTGTGTAAGCCCAAGGTTCCAAACAGCCAGCTCATGTACTAAGGACAGGTCGTGGTCCCACTGCCTGGGTGCCTCCCAAACAGTTCAAGCTATTCAGTTGTCTCACTTATCCAGAGGGCCTGATCCAGTTGGGGGTTCCACAGCTTTTGGTTCATAATTCATATGTTTCCATTAGTTTGGCTATTTGTCCCTGTGCTTTTCCAATCTTGGCGAGAAAGAGGAGGGAGGGACTGTAAGAGTGTGAATTGTTGAGATATTTTCTTTTGTTTGTTTGGGTTTTTTTTGTTGTTTTACTTGGTTTTGGGATTTTTTTGTTTGTTTGTTTATTTTTTCTTGACAGAGTTTCTCTATGTAACATCCCCTGGTTGTCCTGGAACTCACTCTGTAGACCAGGCTGCCCTCGAACTCAGAGATCCACCTGCCTCTGCCTCTCAAGTGCTGGGTTTAAAAGCATGCACCACCACCACATGGCTTAAATTTCCTTTATTAAATCCAACTATAGATCCACCATATGACCCAGCTATGCCACTGCTGGGTTGATAACTGGAGGACTCTCCCAATATGCCACAGATGTACTTGTGCAACCACATTTACCTCTGCACTCAGCTCAGTCACCAGGAAACAAAACTATTCTTTAAGGTGGGAAAGTTTTCTTCTATGATCTTGTTAAATATATTTTCTGTGCCTTTGAGTTGGTATTCTTCTCCTTCCTCTATCCCTATTATTCATAGGTTTGGTCTTTTCATGGTGTCCCAAATTTCTTGGACATTTTGGGTCATGACTGTATTGGTTTTAGTGTTTTCTTTGACTGATGAATCTACTTCTTCTACCGTATCTTCAACACCAGAGATCCTCTCTTCCATCTCTTGCATTCTGTTGGTTATATTTGCATCTGAAGTTCCTGTTTGTTTACTCAGATTTTCTATTTCCAGCAATCCTTCTGCTAGTGTCTTCTTCATTTTTTCTATTTCCGTCTTCAGGTCTTGGACTGTTCCCCTTGCTTTTTCATGATTTTCTTTCAGGGACTTATTGTTTTCTTCTGCTTTAATTTCCTTTCCTCTAGTTTTTTATAGCGTTCTTCCCATTTTTTGTTTGTCTGTTCCTCTACTTTATTTTTTATTTCTTCTATATAAGGCTCTAGCCTCTTCATGATGTTACTTATAAGGTTGTTTTCTCCTTCCTCTTCCATTCTGTGATGTTCAGGTCTAGCTGTTGGAGAAGAGCTAGGTTCTGGTGATGCTGTATTGCACTTTATTTTGTTGTATGTACTTCTGCCTTGGTGTCTGCTCATCTCCTCTTGGGTTCGTTCTTGGTCTTATCAGTATACTTGGTCCAGAGAGAGCTTACAGATTTAGGGAGCCTCACTCTGGTCCAGATGGAAGCTCTGTGCCTGATGGGAGTTCTGGTCCAGATGAGAGTGCTGGCCGGATAGGAGCTGGGGGGCTGGACTCTGAGTCTCAGGAAGTCCCTGGGGTCTTCTTGTCCAGATGGGAGCTCCTCTTGTCCAGATGGGAGTTCCAGGCAGCTAGGAGCTGGGGGCTGGTCTCTGAGTCTCAGGAAGTGGCTGGGGTCTCAGGCAAAAGGGTGTGGGAGCAGGGTGTGGAGACTGCAGTGTCTGCCTGCAGTCTTGGAAAAGGGGAGCCTTCCTGCAGGGCCTGCTGAATGGCCAGAAACTGGGGCCAAGTTGGGCATGTCCTCCCAGGATGGCTGGTGCCCAGGGGTGGGACCCAGGGACAGTTGCCTCTCTGACAATAACCCCAGGCACTCACCTCTGGTCCAGATGGGAGTTCCAGGGCAGATGGGAGCTGGGGGCTGGTCTCTCAGAACTTAGGAATTTTTATCAATGCTTCATTGAAAAATTTTGTGACTTATTTTGTTTCTGACTTCAGATCAAAATGATCTTATCTCACAGTCTGCTAGTTGAATTTATGGATCAAAGATTCAGGGCAATGTTTAAAGTTCTCTTTTGAAACTTCCAATATTTTTAAAAGGTTGCAGCATGTACTTTTACCTTCTATACTCAAAATGCAAAACAGCCATGAATCCACATAGAAAATAAGATTCCCCCTGCCTTGACCTTGCCTATGTCCATAGCAAATGCACCCTTGACAGCCTAAGAAAATTCTTTTTTTTTTTCTATTTTATTTTGCTGTGTAAAAGCAAAATTGCATTGGACTTTGGATTTTTAGCATATGTTCAGACAGAACCAGATCACTCAAAGTTTGGCTGGAACCACACCTTATGCAAGTGAGCTAAAGATACAGGGACAAAACCACTGTGGAAGAGACTAGGCTCTGTAGCAGTCGCCAGCATCCAGGCACAAAGTGTAGCATCCTCTCCCAGAACAGGGATGGAAGCTCAAGCTAGTCAAAGTGTTTACACTCCCAGGGAGACCTGCATGCGATCTCAAAAATGGCCCCTTGCCTTGAAATCAGCCCACTGCCTCCTGAGCTTCTCTGAGTGCATATCTGCTCCTTGATCACTGACAAATCACACCAGTGTCAAAAGTGACAGCTTTTTATAAATAACTACTTTCAAATTTTCAAGAATTCTCAGAGAACCAAAGATAATGGGTACATTGGCACCACTTAGAGCTGATGCTGACCAAGAAGCCACTTATTAGATCTGTATGTCTAAACTCAGTGCTTATCTGTATGTGTGGACATATGCTCACATTGACACATGGGTGCACACACGTGCATATATCAAAATCATTGTTTTCTCTTTTTAGATTGTTTTAGATTTTATGTATGTGAGTATTTTGCCTGTATGTATGTGTGTTTATGTATCATGTGCATGTCTGGTGTCTACAGAGCCCAAAAGAGGGTGTTGGATTACTGGGGAATAGAGTTACAGATAGTTAGTAGCCTCCATGTTGTTGTTGGGAACTACACAGTGTCTTCTAGAATAACGGCCAGTGATCTTACCTGCTAGTAATCTCTGAGCCCCAAGATCATTATTTCTGATAGTAGGGTTCAAAAAATATTTCAGGGCTAATGACAGTGACCTGCAGGCATGACTCTCAATATTTTCCTTTAATGTCCTCAAACCTAAAAAGAGAAATATAAAGGAAAGGCAAATCTATAATTTAAGCTTGAAGAACAGTGTGAGAGAATGTGGAAAACATTTGCAGCAGGTCTATAATTTAACCTAGAGAAATTTACAATTAACTTCCTGGGAAATGGTCAGGGAGTGTGATGTCATGACATCAGAATAATAAAACATATAATATACCATTAACGTGTTACACAACAGTATCAGTAGTAGTTCTATATCCGAGTTGGTAGGCAAGTGATCATGGGAAAGAGTGACTTACGGATTAGGCTCACATGTGTCAGATATAATGCTTGGCCCTCCCATGTCACTGTTACCCTGTCACTTAGCAAGAGACAAGGCTGAGGCACGGACCTAGTATCCTCTGATTCCAGAGTTCAGACTCTGCCCTGTCTGACTTACACACATTCTCTGCATTTCACTAATGAGGAGGCAGAAAACACTGCCCTGCTCAGATATTGACTTATCCTCAAGCCAAACACATTTTGCGAGCTTGTTTTTCTACAACCAGATTGAAAGCTATTCCTCAGTCAGCTTGCCATTTCTCTTCAACTCACACCAGGTCTTCAGTAGTTTTAAAAATGGCAGCATTTTTCGTGTAAGACATATAATCATTAAGATAAAAGGCTTAAGGGGCAGTATGAGTTTCCTGAGTCATGTACTCTTCCGGCCAACCTCAGAGTGACAGTGAGAAAGATGAAGTAGAAGGATGGGTGAAGACAGAGCTGTCCGAGCTGCCTGTCCTCCTTCGGGCTTCTCCTCCCCACACCCACCTGCACCAGGCACTGGCAAAAATTCTTCTTCCTCTGCCTACCTGGATTCTGTTGAATGCTTTTTAAGAGCCACTTCATAGACTTGCCCATTTGTCTACCTCTGAGTTCCAAGGAAGATTCACATTACTGATTTTTCTTGCCAGGAAACTTTTATTTCAGGCCCAAGTAAATTGATGTTCATCTTCAATTCCCCACATAATCTCCCAGGTGCACTCATTCTCAGTCGATGTGCTCGGTGAGACATACAGCTCCACTGTGGGTGAGATGGGATGTAGTTACTGAAATGAAATATAAAAACCAAGAAGGAAAAATCACTGCAGCACTCCCTCACCTCATTTCCAAAGGGTCAGACTGGAATTTATCCTCTGAAGCATTCTCCTCAGCTTTATCTCACCCCAGGGCAAGCCTTAGATGATGCTCCTCAGAGACACCAGAATTAATTTTCTAGAAATAATAACATTCTGCTTTATCATATTTATGTATTAATTCATTCGCTCATTGAACAAACATTTATTGAGTGACCTTTATGGACCAGGCACTAAAGGCTAAAACACAGAATTGGTAAATTACAGATTCTATGGGTAGGGAGAAAGCAAGCAATGTGGGAGCTGTGGGCACAAAGAAGCTGCTCTCCTTCTGCCCAAAGGGAATCAGCTGAAGTTTGACCAGATAGGCACTTGGGATTCAGTCTTTGCTGAGTAGAGAAAGAGGACACATGCAAAGCAAATGTGTCTATCTGAGCCATTACAGGTGAGAAGGCATGTGCCAAAGGCAGAGAGAAGCACATAGTCATGGGAGACCAGCTATGGTCAGCATCATGAAAGCCTAGATCCACTTCCACCCAGAGGACTCCCCAAAGCCCAGCAAGCCTCCACTCCGCTGGAGGGTCTTCTTCAGATTCCATTTTCCCTGGTCCCAGGCTTATTGTAAGTGGCAGCCATTTAATTCCAGATGCTGCAAACTCCAGGACAAGGCCCTAAATTTCCCATTTGCAGGAGAAAAAGATAGGTTAGGAAGGAAAAAAAAAAGAATTTCTGTTATGATATAAGAGTTGAGCAAATAAATTAACCCTCTTGTGCTTTGTTTACTAATCTACATATTGGAAATGGACTAGGCTTCTTTTATTAAATAAGTATCTTGGTGTAGAAAATGTCTTGTTTGATGCCCCTGTGGAGTTAAAGTGTCTTGTGCTATTTACCAAGATTCCTTGCCTGGGCATTGCAAACTCACCACCTGTGTCAACCCTGAGCTTTGGAGCAACAGAAGCCAAATGTTTGGCAACAGGCTAATGGTTTGGAAATCAGAGTCAGAGGGTAAGCCAAGAACTAGACTATTGCTGAGTGGCCCACGGCCCTCCATCCCATTTCTGAGCCTTAATCCCTAGCTTCTAAGGTGGTTTGGTGGAGTGGAAAGCTGGCTTTCTATATTCATTTCCTGTTATGAGTAAGCACCACAAATGTGCTACCATGAAGGTGGTACCACAGAGTTGTTATTTAAAGCAGAAAGAAATACATTTATTCACTTAACAGTATGGGTTCCAAGAATGGGCTTTGGGGAGCTAAAGAGAGTCAGTAGCAGAGGCTCCTGGAGAAAAGCAGGTTCTTGTCTTATTCCTAATTTCAGTGGCTCCTTTCATCTTCAAAGTTAGCAGCTTGTTCTTCAATCTTTCTCTTAATACTATGGTCATAACATTGCCCAGACTCTCCTCTTCCTACAGCCAAATATCTCTTGGTCTCATTCTTATGAAAACATCTGTGAATGGGCTGTGAAAGTTCCTGCTGTAGTAGCATAAGAACCTGACTTGGATCTCCAGAACACACATGTAAAGCATGGCAGCACATACCTGCAACCCCAATGCTGAGAGGCAAAGACAAGAGGATCCTTTCTTTGGGCTCCCAATCAGACAAAATTGAGGTCCAGGCCAAGAAAAGCCTATGTCTCACAAAAAATAAAAATAAAAAAAGTGAATAGCATTTAAGGAACAATATCTATGTTTGACTGTTGGCTTCCATGGACATGAACATACATTTTCATCCATTTACATATACATAAACATACAACATCACCAAACACTTGTGGTTGTATTTAGGACAACCCAGAAAATGTAGAGAAATACCCCCATCTCTATTCTGTAACTTAACATCTGTACACACATACACACACACACACATACACACACACACACACACACACACACACACACACATACACATATATGCATGTATATATGCATATTGACAGGAGCAAGGACTAGTACCTGGACATCTCTGGAAGATTGTTATTTAACTCATGATATTCCTTTGATTACTAATGCCTGGGCCCCAAGGTTGACTAAACTTGGATGAGGTAAGCTAGTCATCCAGAGAACGTGGTTTAAGGAGGTCCTTGATCCCAGGGACTTCAATAAACTTCATGCCTAAAGCTGATACCTGCTTAAATGTCATGCGACAGATATCTCACCCACCCCTCCCTTTGTCTGAATCCAGTCTTGGAAAGGTCCAGGGATCCTGTAGAGCAAAGCAATGGTAGAGCAGGAATGGTGTGTCTAGCCAGCAGCCTTAAGGCAGACCAGAAAATCTCCAACTGGTTCCAGGAGCTGAGCTTCTTTGTATGAATGTCTGTGTGTGTGTGGAATAGTGACAGAGGTGGTATATCAAGGATACAACAGAGCAACTGAATGATGTCCCATAAATCCAGAACTGATGCTGCGTTCCAGTAACACCTCAGGGTAGAACAGATTTTGCACACACCAAGATGGCTTTGCCTTTATTGGGGAATCTGATTGCTGGCAAAATACCAGTCCCTAGGAAGTTAATGCTCTAGGAAACAACCCTGGGAAGACTATAGATGGGCTACAATTGAATCTCCTAGGAGAATAAGGTCTCAAAGAGAAAGTAAGTGAAATTCGAGCACTGTGTATATATATATATATGTATGTATGTATGTATGTATGTGGTAACTTGTTATGTATCCCTGGCTGCCCTGGAACTCACTGTTTAGACTAGGCTAGCAGAGGATCATAGACATATACAACAACTGAATTTAGCATCTCCTTTAGGGGATTCATTAAACATCGATGTTACTTTTCTCCTGCATTATCCCAAAGAACCAGAGATTGTTGGTGCCCCCATTGTTCTAAACTGTCTGTCTTTTGGAAAACTTACCAGAGAACAATGAGGACCCAGACCCAGACCCACTCGTCTTCCCAACTAAAGGCTTCCCCCGCCCAACCCAGATCTTCTCTATACCTCCTCCTTCTCTGGCTCACACACTCTCAACCAAGAAGATAGTGACTCACGCTAATTATACAGTAACATTTTTTTCTAACAGCAGCTGGGACGTTCTATTTATTTGCCAGCTATTTTTAACTCTCTTAGACAAGGAAGCCTCCTCCCACCCCAAGTAAAATTTCTCTGGGGTGGATCTAGTTTTATCTAAATTGGCTGGACAGAGCTGCAAAGCATATATAATCCATATTGAAAGAGATAAGGCTTTATCCTTGTACTGGATATAAAAATAACCAACATGCAAAATGAGTGTGGATAGGGAAAAATTAATTTACTTCCCTGCTTAATTAGTAGATGCAAGATAAATGTATCTGCTTAGCTCTCTAATTATAATAATACTTAACAGTTAAGTGAAACTCTTCATCATCAAAAATACCACTCTCTCCTGACACTAAATCATTAGTCTTTGGCACCCCTCTGTGAGCATCTTATCTAAACAGGAGAAAGACTGTGGTGTTGGGGGAGGGGAGCTGAAGATTCAGAATGAGGTCGTGAGACTTTCCATTATCATTAAGCAAACTGTTACATGTGGTCCTACTCTTCTGTGCCTAGAAGCTAGGTGTCTGGGGAAAATCTGCCTTCTTAGGCAGGAAAATAGGGTCTTAGGCAGGGAGAAGTTCATCAATGAGTCTCAGTACTGGGAATACTTGCTCATCTGACTGGATACCAGGACCTTTCTTGTAGCAATGAGTGAGCAGAGGTGGCCACAAGAAGACAGAGGCCACCTTGAAGCAGGAAGCAACATGTGGAGCCCTATAGGCTACCTTCAGTATGTTGTTCATGGGCTGACGTCCAGATAAGAATTTCTGCCTTTCCCTTTTTGCCGTCATAATATCTAGCTCCCAACTTACTCTTATCAACCAGGAACTCCGTCCCATATTCACCAGACACTAGAAATTTGACATCTCTAAATCCCTGGATCACACAGTCCCTCGCACCTTTAAACAAATACAACTTCAGCCTCAAATAGAGTAGGGTTTGACATTCCACCCTTCTGAGCAGAGGAAGTGGTATGAGCTTGCCTTCCTGGAGGGATGCATTTTGCTTACCACCTTTAGCCTCCTTCACAGGTTCCTCCCTAGCACAACACTTCCATTTTAGCCTGCCCTGGACCAGCCAATTGGGTGAATCTTCTTCCTCCTCCTCCTCTTCTTCTTCCTGCTCCTCTTCTTCTTCTTCTTCTTCTTCTTCTTCTTCTTCTTCTTCTTCTTCTTCTTCTTCTTCTTCCTCTTCCTCCTCCTCCTCCTCCTCCTCCTCCTCCTCCTCCTCCTCCTCCTCCTCCTCTTTCTTGTTATTTGAGGAAGGGTTTCTCTGTGTAGTCCTGACAGCCTTGGAAATTGCTCTCCTAATTCAAGGCTGACCTTGCACTAGAAGACCCACCTGCCTTTGCCACCTAAATGCTAGGATTGAAGGTGCAGGCCATCACACCTACCTTGGGAGGGAGGGGGCATCTTTGTTCTAGACCAGGACTCATAAATTCAGAGACCTTACTCTTATCAGACATTGGAATCACATTCTTATTACAAAAGAAAGAAACATTAAATCCAGCCAGCACATTGTTTAGTGTTTGATAGATCATTAATACATTTGTTTTAAAAATAAAATGTTCAAATAATTTGGTAATGGCTTATTTTTTTTGATAACTTTCAAGAAGGTGAAACATATAGCCAAACAATGGTAAGAAGCTATGATTTTAGATCTTGTTTTTATTTTGTGGCCCAGACTGGAGAAATGGAGATCACTCAAAGTGATTGCCACTTAAATTGCTGCTTTACTATACTTTTATTTCTATCTTATTTTTATAAATAATAGGTCACATGCATTTTGTTTAAATTCTAAATTTTCAAAGATCAAAGCTACTATAATGGGATAAGATTTATAACCTCTAATTATGTGGATTGAAGGCAATGCAATTTTGAAACAGTTTTTGAAATATACATATTAATGCAATACAAAGAAGCTCTCTCTATCTCTTTTACTATTGCGGTCTGTCTGTATCCATAGAAAAAATATAACTTGATTTTTTTTCATAAGCCAACACCCCATATTTTAATTTAATGTTCATTTTTTCTTACAACATCTGGGTTCAGAAGAGGTGAAGCTAAAAAATACACACACATTTGCTACATTTGCTTTTCACAATTTCCTGTGAGGTAGACACTTGTCCCCATTCTACACATCAGAAATTTGTTATCATGTGTCCTGGCTGCTATGTCTCCACTACATACTTCTCGTTTCTGTATACTACTCCAGTTCAGAGTATCAAATCGTTGGATGGAAACG
Source organism: Onychomys torridus (assembly GCF_903995425.1). Classification (NCBI taxonomy): domain Eukaryota; kingdom Metazoa; phylum Chordata; class Mammalia; order Rodentia; family Cricetidae; genus Onychomys; species Onychomys torridus. Next base: position 9,380,686 of record NC_050451.1, on the reverse strand, counting down.
GATACCATGAAAGACTCTGATCCAAGAAAGACTTCTACCATAATGTTGTTAGGAAGTTATGAAGATACCATGATCAGAAGGACCTGCCTCAACTTCATGGAATCCAGAGCCAATGTCTTAGTTAGGGTTTCTGTTGCTGTGAAGGGACACCATGATCACAGCAAGTCTTACAAAGGAAAACATTTCATTGATGTGGCAGCTTGCAGTTCAGAGGTTCAGTCCATTATCATCATGGCTGGGAGCATGGTGGCATGCAGGCAGACATGGTACTAGAGAAGTAGCTGAGAGTCCTACATCTTGCAGGTGACAGGAAATCAACTGAGACACTGGGTGGTATCTTGGGCATAGGAAACCTCAAAGCCAACCCCCACAGTGACACACTTCATCTAACAAGACCATACCCACTCCAACAAAGCCACACCTCCTAATAGTGCCACTCCTTATGAGATTATGGGGGACAGTTACATTTAAACTACCACAGCTGGCATGACACTGAACTCTTCACAGGCATAGGTTTTCATTCTAAACTGAAAGGAAGATGTTGGATTTCTTAGCTCTGAGAGAAAATGCCCTCTGAGAGAGATAGCTTCCTGGAATTGAAAGAACAGGTAAGAAGCAGGCTTGTCAACAATGCCATGGGAGAAACACAACCCCCAATCAAATAGCTGTTCTTCTTGAGGACAACTCTGAGCCTGAGGACCTTTGACTCCTTGTCTCAGCTCAGTCAGTACCAGTTCAGTCATTTTTAAAAGGAGAGAAGCTAAATCAAAGCCTAAGCAACAGCTTAAACTTCTGCAGCCATCTATGAGTGTTTGTGTCCCAAAATGAGCCTACTCACAAGTATAGCTGGTGCAGACTCTCTATCACACAGCTGTATCTGGCACATTAACCACATGTTATTAGAGGAATAAATAGATCATATTTTTGATTGGTGATTACTTAATAAAAACAATAGAAAAGAAATGTATCCTATATAAACTGATACAAAAATGACAGTAGGGAAGAATGCTAAGAGTTGGATAGGCTAAGGCTTTCATAGAGAATGCCTATCTTATTCTCATGTTTTAAAAGTCACAGTGTAATAGTAGTAACTACAATAAACACAACCACTTTGCACTTTATGTTTGCTTGGTGCATAGAACTTGTTCCCCTGTTTAATCTGAACAAAACAGTTGTCATTGTTCCATTACACTGAGGAAAATAAAGCAGTGATGAGAGATGTGGTGTGAACACTCTCCAAAGCTAGTAATTTCCAACTGAGTTTATGCTCTGGTACTTCTTAGTGCACACACTGCCCAAAGATAACCAGTAAAACCAGCACAAATATTGTTCAAGTACTGCAAGCATTAATCTTTCTAAATACCCCATGCTAAACTCTGCATTGGATCATGTGGTCCTCTGAAGGAAGTGCTCCCACTTTGGGTGGTAGAAGGCCTCTGTTCCTCTTCAGCATCTCCTCTTGCCCCTGACATGGGAGCACCACAGCCTCCCTTCTCCTTTGTGTATACCTGTCCCTGACATGGAAGAACCTCTGCCTTCTCCAGTGTGTACATTGCTAAGTTTCCTGCCAATCCCCACTTCACACTCATACCCTCAAGAAAGAAATCCCTGCCTGGCTTTCTTCAGTACTGCTTACTTATCCATTCACAGATCCATCTCTCCTGAAATTGTAGCAACTGTCTGACCTTCACTATAGCACCTTAAAGGTTAAAGACAAGCATACCCCTCTTTAAAAAAACAAAAAGTCTGCCTCTCAATGGCATATGTTGTATTGACAAAGGGCCGCAGGCCTTTCTCTTTCCAAAACTTTCAAAACAGAAGGTCTCTGTCCAAAATAGAAGTGTATTTTACATTGTTCCCATAAAAGGAGGAAAAAAGAGGAACCTCAGAGCCATAAACATTCTATTTCCAAGTTCAGAGCAAACAAAAAATATGTCAGCCCAGAGGGGATAGATTTGGAGGGAAGGGGAGCCAGATATGCAAACTTTATTCTATGTTTACACCCAGCATATGTGCCATTCCTATTTTAGGACAATAAATACTGACTTCCATATTCTGATAATTAATGATATAAAAAGAAGTGCCAAGCTATACTTTAAGGTCCTGGTAGGCATTCCAGTTATCAGTATTCAGACCCAAGAGCCTATGTTTGTTGGAAAAAAATTTGAAAAGTTCAATTGGTGCTTTTCAAATTCTCCTCTTTAGAAGCAGAATTGGGATAAGGATCTAAACGTGTGCACTCACACCTCCTTGTGAATCTCATTTTCTGGGGTCTACTTTTAACAACTTGATATATCCCTAAGAAACCTGCAACCTACTAAATTCAGGGTTGGTGGGAGGCCTCTTGCAGGTGGTGAGCTGAGAGCCAAATGATTCTGTAGGCTAGTGATGGGGCATGGTTCCTGAGCCCCAGTGCTCTGTGGAGGCTCAATAAAAAGTGGATCATCACTATTTGTTAGGCTATTAACTCATAATAAGAGCCTGAAAAAGCAAATATCCATGTTTCCACAGGTGAGAGCGTATTAGTCCTCTCTATCCAGATTCCATGATGCTTCTCGTTCCAGAATCCAAGACAGATGGTAGTCTCTCTATGACTAACCTGCTTTTTGACACCCTTCCTGACCCTGATCACACTTCTAATGACAATCATAGCTTTCCATTGATTCGAGGATTACATGGGTCTTTGGCAAGACACTCATGATTCACAAACTTAATTCTGTGAAAAGTGTATCCTTTGGTATTTTTACCTCTAATTAAATATAACACATCATAAAAATGCAAGGGTCATCCATGGCTACCTGCATCTTGTTCATTGTGATGTATGTATGGCTCCTCAAAGTTTTCATGTGCTATGTGAGAAACAGTGTGACCAGGTATATAGAATAGTGACATGTTCGACTTCTAGATATCAGGCCACACAGATAACAACTTTCATCCCTACTTCTCAATTCCCATTACTATCCCTTTTTTTTTGGACAGATATTTGGACTATTTCCCCAGTTCCCTGGCCTTGGGAACATTTTAACCACAGCCATACTTCTCGTAGTACAGAACAATGTTATGGAATATTACTTTAAATATGTAAAGATGTGTTACATTTGTTTATGTTGTGGGATATTACTTTAATGAGGCAAAGGTGTGTTACATTTGTTTATGCTGTATTTGTTTAATGATGTAAAAACATGTTGCTTTGCCTGCCTAAGGCACCTTATTGGCACCTTAGTGGTCTAATAAAAAGCTGAATGGCCAGTAGCTAGACAGAGAAAGAGTAGTCAGGGCTGGTGGGCATAGAGAATAAATAGGAGGAGGAATCTAGGCTCAAGAGAGAGTGGAGAGAATGAGGGAGAAAGAGAGGAAGACACCCATGGCCAACCAGGTAACTGCCAGATAGACCGACACAGAGTAGGATATACAGAATGAACAGAAGGTTAAAAAAAAAAAAAAAAACCTAAGGCAAAATATAGATGAAGCAAAACAGGCTAATTTAAGTTATAAGAGCTAGCAGGACAAGTATAAGAGAAGGCTGAGCATTCATAACTGACAATAAGTCTCCATGTCATGATTTGGGAGCTGGCTGGTGGCCCAGAAGAAAGCCTACTACAGAATAATGTGTTCCTTCTTTGGGAAAACCTTAGTGTGAAGGATTCTGAGACCTTCTGGTTCTTCTATACAGACAAATCATTTCTGTCCTGGATTTGATCTGATCCTTGGGATCCAGCTGACAAGACAGTCATGAGTATGACTGGAACTTTCTTTTCCATCCTATGAGAAGTAGCATTCTACCCAAAAGACTGTACACATCTCTGCAACATCTGTTTTGTTCTGGCAAATGGACTTTCCTTTCTACTACACTTTGGAAATCATGATTTCCAAAGTCATTCCAATCAATCTCCAAATCTAAACTTCATTCATATTTGAAATTTGCAGATTAATTTATGAAATTAAGGATGGATGGAAGGTGTGCTGGAAAATGTTGGTTGGGGGTGTTTCTTGTTTTTCCAGAAAGCCTGAGTTTGTTGTTTGAATCTGTGCTGGGTGGTTCATAAGCCCCAGTAACTCTGGATCCAGGGGATCCTTTGACCTCTGTGATAAACTGTACTCACGTGCATGTACCACACACAGGTACACAAACATACACATAACTAAAAAATGTGAAAATAACTTTTTTAAAGAATTGATAGGCAGAGTGTGTGTGTGCTTGTGCATGTGCTCACACACACATGACACACACATTCACACCACATACACACACATACATACATACACACACACACACACACCACACACACACACAGACACACACACATACATACATACACACACATACACACACACACCACATACACACACACATACAGACACAACACATTCACACCACATACACACACACATACAAACACACACACACATACATACACACATACACACACACATACATACATACACACACATACATACATACACACATACACACACACACCACACACACACACATTCACACCACATACACACACATACACACACATTCACACCACATACACACACACATACATACATACACACACATTCACACCACATACACACACATACATACCTACACACACACACACCACACCACACACACACATTCACACCACATACAAACACACACACATACATACACACACACCACACACACACACACACACATTCACACCACACACACACACACACACACATACATACACACACACACATACACACACACACCACATACACACACACACATCACACACACACAGACACACATTCACACCACATACACACACACATACATACATACACACACACACCACACACACACACATTCACACCACATACACACACACATATATACACATACATACATACACACACACACACACACACAGAGAGACACATTCACACCACATACACACACACATACATACATACACACACACACACCACACACACACACATTCACACCACATACACACACACATACATACATACACACACACACCACACACACACACACACACACACACACACACACACACACACAACCACACCCTGTTTTATCATTTGTTGGTAATATCTTGTTTCAACTTTCACTAGTTTTAGTTCAGGAATTGAGATGATTATATGATTTCTTTCTTTCTTCTATTTAATGTAGTAAATTACATGATTGATTTTCAAATGTCAATTCCTGAAATAAAAGAGTGAACTTAGTTAAAAGGTACATTTGCTTTTACATAACACTACAATTGGCTTAATAATTATTTAGAAAATTTTATGCCTGTATTTCCCACACAGATGTCTCTTCTTCACAAACTCTTTGTCAGATCTGGATATCAAGTTATGCTTAGCTCATAAAAAGTGGAAATGCATTGAAAATGTGCACGTGAAACCTTATGCACCAAAGGTTATAGTGAGTTTGTTCACAATTTGAAAAGGAGGAACCACCAAGCTGTCTATCAGTTGATGAATGATGAGACAGTAAAATATCATTCTGCATTAAAATGTAATAAACCACTAAGAGATGGATATTTATAAGTTAAAGGAGCCAGTCTAAAATGTTTATGCACTGAATTATTCCAACTGTATGACATTCTGGAAACAAGAAAACTGTCGACAGTGAAAGATTGCCTGGGCCATCACAGTCTGTACTAGGGAGGGATTATGTATGAATATGCGTTACTCTGTTCCATATTGTCAGATGGATATATAACACTGTACATTTATTAAAGCCCATAGATTTTTACAAAGAATGAAAATTAATGTAAACTATGAATTTTGGTTAATAAAAATGTATCATATCACCATTCTAACACATTCTTTTAGTTTCTTTTCCTGTTACTGTAGTAAAATCCTCTGACTAAAACAACTTCTGCTCACACTTACAGGTACAGTCAACCCAAACAAGGAAGTCAAGGCAGCAGGAGTGCAAAGCAGCTGGTCACATGATAGCAGCAGGCACAAGAGAGCATGCATGCATGCCAGAGCTCAGCTCCCATTTTCCATTTTACACAGTCCAGTTTTCCTGCCCAGGTAACCATGTCACCTCCAGTGGGCAGCTCTTCCCATCGCAATGAACATAATCAAGATCACCCTGCACAGGCATGCCAAGAAGCCCATCTGCCAGGTGATCCTAGATTCTGCCAAGTTGACAATTGACACTAATCTTCACACATGTGTACAACACTAATACAAAATTTCCACACAGGGGATTGAGGAGTTAAGATAGTGTGTGGGAGTAATAGATTTCCTCAAATTTTTCTGTAAAGATGAAACTCCCGTGAAAAGTAGTCATTGATTTTTTACCCATAAAGGACTTGAATATACTTCACTAATGACGATATGTGAATGACAAATAGGCACATAAAAGCATGTTGACTGATATCAGACACCAGGTAATACAAAATAAAACAATAGTGAGGCATCATCACTCATCTAAAAGAATGTTGTTTTGTTTTGGTTTGTTTCTTTTTTTAAGGTGGCAATGCAAAGATCTAGAAGAATTGAGGAACACCTGGAGATGCCTCCACACATTGCTGAAAGGAATGTAAACTATGATGTAAACAAAATACTTTGGCCAGGGCAGCAGTGGCACATGCCTTTAATCCCAGCTCTTGGGAAGCAGAGCCAGGTGGATCTCTGTGAGTTTGATGCTAGCCTGGTCTAAAGGGTGAGATCCAGGACAGGCACCAAAACAACAGAGAAACCCTGTCTTTAAAAACAACAACAACAAAACAAACAAACAAACAAACAAAAAAACAACAAAAATAAACACCTTTGGCAATTGTATGAACAGAAACAAACCTATACTTTGATCCCACAGTCTCACACCAAGGGGTCTGCTCTATGACAATGTTTCTCAGCAAATTGTTACCAAAGTTGTAACAAACATTTTCAAATGTTTTGTTAGTTATCTCATCAATAAATTTAACACAAAGGTAGACTGATATCTATTTAAATATGTATTTCCATACTTTATGCCAAAGAAGAGTAGGATGTTTCATCCCTAAAACCAATTTCCCCCATTTGGAATAATATTTCCTTCATTGAAAATGTATACCCCAGAGAAATTAAAAATTTTTTAATTGACAAAAACTGCCTTGGTATATAATATCACCTCTTCATTATGGGGGTGGTGATATTAAAAGCAAATTTTTAAATGAATAAAAAATCAAGATGATGTCATGCAAACAAGCCAAGCCAAGATACTATATTCCTAACAAACAATTCAACAAGGAATATAAAAATTCCAGAGTCCAAAGTAACATGCAACTAGAAATTCAAATGTAACATAGAAAGAATGATAACTGGAAATAAAAGAAATAACTAAGGGTTTGATTTATACTTTTGTTTGTAGAAGATGATACTCGACTTTCTAAGGACAACACCTTGCCCATGTGTTGAATTTCATAGTGCATATAAAAGTAAAATGTATGAGAAAACTATGGCAGAGGACAGAGAGATGTGTCAGGGACAAACTCTTGGAAGCTTAGGACACGAAATGTGAAGGTGTATGCTTGGGTTTGAATGTAAACTCAGATAAATTAAGATGTATCTTGAAAACTTAGAAGGGAAATTTTATGTAGTATAAATCAGTTCACGGAGGAAATGAAAATCTCAAATACTTAGAAACTAGTCAGAGAAATTAAGAATTGGTAGAACAAACAGAAAGCGGTGCCCTAACATGTATAAATTAATCTAATCATAATGATCATCATATAATTGGTAAACATGAATTATTTAGGATATTGAGATTGTTACATTAGATAAAAAAAACCAATACCCTGTTATCAATGTCTACAAGGTTCTAGTTTAAGTTAAAAATATCAATATGTAGTTTTTTTGGAACTTAGGGCCTATGCTGAGTCATTTTGCTCAGCCTTGGTATAAGGAGAAGGGGACTGGCCCCATCTCAACTGAATCTACCAGGCTGAGCTGAATCCCCAGGGGAGATCTTGCCTTGGAGGAGGTGAGAATGGGGGGTGGTTTGGGGGGAAAGGCTGGGGGTGGGAGGAGGGAGGACAAGAATCCATGGCTGATATGTAAAATTAAATTAATTATAAAATAAAATAAAAAGCAAAAATGCATATCAAATAAACCAAAAGAAAGGTAGGGGAGCTATATAATTATACACCACATGAGAACTTTCAATCAAAAATGCACCAATTTGTAAGAGTGTTTCCATAAGATTATAATTTAATATACACGATACCGATACATGTAAATGTGTGTGTATGATACATGTAAATGTGTGTGTGTGTGTGTGTGTGTGTGTGTGTGTGTGTGTGTGTGTGTGTATGTGTGTATGTTGGGTTAAGCCATTTTGGGCTGGCAATGTTCCCATAAGAACCACAGACGAACAAAAAAACCCAGTAACAGATATGGGAAACTTGCTTTGGAAGGTTTGTCCAGCATAGAAAAGTGAATCCCAAAATAATACAGATTATCATTGTAGTTCTTGGTTGATTCTCAGAGACTGAAATACAGATCCCATTGCTGAAGACATCAGACACTTAGAATAATACATGAGTCAGATTATTCAAACCAAACCTCTCTTGAAAGCCCCTTCCCTACAATCTAGCTCCAGTGGTTTCAGAAAATACTATGTGCCCATACAGAAATATAATAAAAGAAAAAGAGTTTGGGAGCATGGGAGGGGGGTTCAAGGGAGGGTGAGATTTTGATGGAGGAATGGGACAGGAAAGTGATATATTTCCATTTCAATTAAAAACACATTTATAAAAGTTTCCTGTATATGAACCTTTGCAGGATAAACAATGTCCAATTAAAGACATTTTTTTAAATCTTATTGTCTAACTAAGTAGAAACTATGTTAGCATCATAGAAACATTATTGTTAACATATTTGTGGTGATACTGGTGCAAATAAATTTATTTTGCTACTAGGTGTATGAAGTTCAGCATGTAGAACTTTTTGAGAAATAGAGTAAATGGTCATGCCGCTGGTTTATGTACTTGCTGTGCTACACTTCCTATATCACTGTATCCTCTTTCTACTGAATAATATGAATATAAAGCAATGTACTGTTATGCCAGCATCAGTCTCATATATTTCGTGTTTACAAGTGTCTTAACTGCATCAAAAAGCCACATGGAGAGACTGATTTTGTCTTGAAATATGTTGAAATCTCTACTGCTGTACTGCTGAAAATATATCCCCATTTTCAAGCAACATATGACTTATTAATTTCACAAAATAAAATTTTAAATGTGGAGTGTTTTCAGAGACAAATATGGAAACTAACTAGGGGTAACATTCATTTTTCTGAGAAGGCAGATTAGTCCTCAATGTGTCTACATGTAACAGAGATTCAAACTCAGCCATCCTTCAGTAGCCACAGGAAATCGCAGAATCTATATGAATCCATGATGTAGATTCTCAGGGCTCTTGTGTAAAATCCTGCCATTTGCAGATTTGTGCATACCCTCCCATATACAGTGCTTCATCACGTGGTTACATAGAGTCGCTATTACAGTGTAAGTGCTGGGTAGACAGCTGTTCCGCTGTATTGTTGAGGATATGATGAGAGAAAAGCAGTGAGTCCACAAAGGACAAGTGTTTGACTATCCCCCTTTGGAACTACAGATACAGAACTCATAGATCTGGGGATCTGGATATAGATGAGAAGAATCTGTGTATCTGAAATGATAGAAAAATGTAAGATTGGAGCTGGGGATTCACACACTACTGTCTCAACCAATAGCACAGTGAGGTGGAGAATCAGTGTGTCTCAGAGACCTAAGATACAATGTAGACTTTGATAAATGAGTCCCACTCTATCACAAAGGTCCAGCTTATCCTCACTACAGAAGGTGCAAAAGAAAATAGTTGACCATTATCTTTAGGAAGCATTGATTTTTAATTAGACAAGCACAAAGCCAGAAAGAAAAAAAAAGGAATTTCTGATATGTAAAAATGTTTCCAAAAGGAGTGGTATTCCTTTTGAAATGACTTCATACGTATATTAGATGTTCACAAAAAAACAAACAAAAAAAAAAACCAAAAAAACCAAAACCAAACAAAACAAAACAAAAAAAAAAAAAAAAAAAAAAAAAAACCAGGAAAGTGCTTTTAGGATGTCTCCAATTATTTTGCCAGACTCCTCAATTCTTCCATGTGGGTTGGAGGTGATAAGTCACAGCTAATAGAATCAGGAAAGGGAAAACCTATCACTTTGAAATAGAGAATCAAAGCAGTCATGATCTTTACCCAGTGATCAAGGTTAACATCACCTGTCACATTGACATTGTATCCTCTGATCATGATGTGACACAAAAATGACATCATCTCTTTGGTGCTCTTCTCCAAAACAAATAGTGGGCCTGAGCACATCAACAAGCATAAATCAAAGATTTTATAAACTTCCTGACCAACACACGGTGAAGGTGGCAAGCTCGTCATGGCAAGTAATAACTGAGGGATCACCATGTCCACACTAAAGGCTGATGACAACTGACTGTAATGCACTGTAGTGGAAGAGAGACACAAATCAAGTCTACGGCATAGCTGTTGGCAGTGTGCTCGTGTCCTGTGCGATGGTTATGATGTCATGAAGAACAGGGCCTGGCATGCAGAAAGAAACTGCCAAGACTCTACAAGAGAATATGAAATAATGATTGGACTAAGTGTATAAGGTTTTGTTACATTTTTTCCTGCTGGGATACAAATATTCATAAAGAATTATCATCTATAAATTTGAAATCACCTCAAAATAATGAAATCATACAGTCCAATAACATTCTATGCTAGAAATAAAGATTCTCTGGGTTGAAGACTAGCTTTGCCTTCCCAGGTTTGACTTCTACCAGCTTTTAGTCAGTCCTTGTGATTTCCACGTTTACAGAATATAGATATTCTCTCACCAGTCCCTCTTCATCAACAGTCAATCTGAGAGTGATTCAGTCTATTAAATAGTTTACCTGGTAGGTAGAGGTTGGTTCCTATAAACGTAAGTCATGAGTCTCACAAATTTAAAAATCAAAATCCTGTCTTGTAGCAATTTTTTACATTTGTATGCCATATTTCTGTTTTAAAAAAGATTATAATTTCCTCTTAAATCTGCCATTAGTCATCCTCTATGTAGGATTTCATTATATATGTGAGACAAAAAAAAAAAACCTCACTAAAGCAATTTTGTTTTATACTACTGCAAGGTAATTTACAGTTTAAACAGTACTACACACACACACACACACACACACACACACACACACACACACACATTCTGTTTTACTTGTAGCTTATTCTACAATGTTTCCCAATGCATGTGGACAACTTCAGAGGTCATTTTATGTCTCTATTTCTGAGTCTGGCAGGATTCCAAACCCCCAGTACCCACATTAGTATGAATGAGCTCTTCTCAAAATCTGTTGAATTGAAAAATGTTCTCTCCAAAGGATCCTAGATCAAATTAACATGGAAAATGCTTCATTCTATTTTCCTTTCTTGAAGGTGCCAAAACATATTATTGCCTGTGAAAATTTTAATAGAGAAGACAGTTTTTTAATAAAGATATACCCAATTTATTTCTCATTTGATTCCTATTAATTATGGATCCACATTGGAAAAAAAAACTGTGCTGCAATAGACAAAATTACACTCATGAGACCGAATCTGAATGTTTTTATTCTAGGCTGACTCCAACCCCTGACGGATAGCCCAGGAATGAGAAGTTCTGAGCCTGCAGGTGTATGGACAAACAGAGGAGATAACCAAGTGATAAGAATGAAGGAAAGGAATGGGAGGAAAAAGAAGAATTGACACTTTGTAGTCTAAAACATGAAGGGTGGGGAAGAATAAATAGAAGGAATGCACAAAATAGTAGAATCAAGTATTTTGAGTAATGTTTTAATGAAGATCCTGGAAAAATGGAAAGTTAAAGCAATATTCAATATTTGCATAACATTATTTTGTGCCTGCTGTATATGCTCCTTTTCTGTATTTCTGCAGGACTGACTACTTCTTAAAGCTTATCTTTGTCTTTACTATTATCTTTAGTTATTATACTCTATATTTTACTCATGTAATTTCCAGGTTATAATAAAAATTTCACATTCAAAATTATATCACAGATGCTCAGTGGTGGCCTAATCCAACATAGGCAAACAGTAAATTAGGCCTCATCTAAAAGAAGTCTACAATAGCACCCCATTTAGAGTTAAAAATTACAGAAAAAGTGAATAATAAGAGTGAGTGTACTGTGACAAAATTTTGATACTAATAAATAATGTTACATGTTAGATATTCAAGAACAGAAAAAAAAACTTAGCTTAAAAAGGTGATGACAGGAGAGTAGGAAAACCTGGGTGACATGAAAGAACAAAGGAAATGGAGATGGAGATTTAAGTGGGGAGATAAACATAAGACCAGAGAAGAAAGGTATGGAGAGATAAATGACACTAAGGAGGTTTAGAAAAGTCATATGATAACCTACAGTTTTCTAAGTTTCATACATACATACACACACACACACACACACACACACACACACACACACATATATATATATATATATATATATCAACTGTGTGAATAAAAGTTTAATTGTAGTTACCTTACATAGGATATAGTATTCATCCTAGAAGATGTAGTTTGACAAATAAAAATTCCAGTGTCGAGTGTGGAATATTCCCCTTTGATCAGGGGTATCTTGGAGATCCCCAAACATTGCAGTCAATTGATATTGCTCTTAGTGGCCTTCACAAACTTGATAGTAGGACCTTACTGATGAAGACATCACAGACTTTGGTCACAGAATATGGAGAATTCTTGCTGCTAGTGGCCTCAATCTTCTCCCCTGAAAACAAGCTTTCAGAGTACTGGAAAGTGCTATGGGGGATTCTGGGAGAGAAAACCTTCAGTGGTCATAGTCAGCTCTTAATATTATGAGCTACAATAATTACCAGCCTGACAAGATATGCTTATGAGTGCAATATGGCATGAATGGTTAAGGGAATAACCAACTCCCTTTTGGCTAGATTTAAGACTCCACTCTACAGGAGAAAACTCATGCCTAGGACTATAAATTTTTCACTGAATTTGTATTTTTAGAACCAGAGCTTGGCCGATCTCTGATAATCTCATCAGAGACATTTCTTTGTGCAGTAGATTATGGTTAATATAGAAACTCACAACTGTCTAGAGTTCAGAAAATGAGTGTCTGTAGAGTGCTCACATGAAATGGAACATCAATATATAACATACCTTCTTTACAAGACTAAAGGTCCATCTGTAGGACAAGAAGTGGAGAAAGATTATAAGAGCCAGAGGCCAATGAGGACCAGAATGGAACAATGTCTTGAGAATATAATAGGACTACTGCACTCATGAACTCATCACAACCTTGGTAGACTACATAAGATTAAGCCAGTTGATATTCCACTAAGGAGAGGGAGTGAGTATTAAAGGCTACAACACTAGCTAATGATTTATTGATAGTTTATGGCTGCCAGGGGAGGGAGAATCAATAACTTTAACGGTATGGCCATTGTTGGGTTAGCCATGCTCTGGTGGATGACTGCACACCTGTGAGAATGTTATGGGAGGCACAAAGTGGAACCAGTGGGTTACATAGAGAAAAAAAATCAAACATAAAATAGGCAAAATTATAGGGGAGAGGACAGGAATATATAGAGAAGGAAGTAGGAGGAGATGTTAGCAGTGAATATGATATAAAAAATACATTCTATTCATGTTTGAAGTTCTCAAAGAATTAATAAAAATATTACATTTGTTTTTAAAGTAAGAACAATGAAGGTATGGAGATGTAGTTCAATGGTATACTGCTTGTCTTGCATATATAGGATTTGATCCCCAATACCAAAATAGTAGTAGTAATAATAATGATAATGATAATGAAATTGATTAACATGAAGTATAGGACCATGAAATTGTGAGCTTCGAAAATTATTCAAAAACCAAATCAAAATAAAACTAGAGAAACCTGAAAAAAAGTGAAAGAAAAAAAGAGATGCAACAGGAACCTCAAAAGAAATGCTTAATTGATAACAAATAGAACAGATGGTATATCTTAATCTGGGCTCTTCATATAACAGATTTTTGCAAGATATTAATCTAGATTGCAGTATCATTACAAAGTGACACGGAAAAACTGATAATAGAAAACATGAGAAGCAGCTGATGAATGTGTTAAGGGATGATACAAGTAAGGCCTCAGGCCTCATGGGTGATAAAATGAGTCCTTGCAAAGACTCAGTAGCAGAATATCGCCACACAAAACACAATTTAATACGCAGAGTGAATACAACAAACCACTTTATTTTGCCAGGGAAGTTTTGAAAAGCCATATATCAAAATATAGCAGCAGCATGAAAATAGAAATCTGCAAATCAATGTCTGTAGATTTAAAAAGCTGCAAGTATTTAATAAAAGTCAGTGGCTGAGCTGGGGTATAGAACACTTGATAGAGTACCTGTCTAGAGTTCACAGGGCTCTGGGTTTGGTCCTCAGTACCACATAAACAGGCATGGTGGTATTCATATCATCCTCAGTGACATAGCCTGGTCTATATGAGACCCTCTTTCATTAAATATTGGGGACTTTACTGTAAAGAATATCAGATCAATGTGTCATTAAAGGAAAACAAAACAAAATAAAATTGACTCCAAGAAAAACGAAAAGCATCCTGACTTTATTATAAAACTCTAGAAGTTGACATCTACTGTGAATCACTATTTAAGACAACAGTTAACAACAGTAAAGCAAAGGAATTCCTCCTATAAACACCAGGAACCAAAAAGGATTATGGCTTTACTTGCTGCTTCTTGAATAATCAAGATACGTGCATAAAAATAAAGAAATAATGTTGTTCTCATCTGATGGGAATATTGTTCTGTATGCTGTGAATGTGTTGCTCTGATTTGGTTGATAAATAAAAATGCTGATTGGACAGTAGCCAGGCAGGAAGCATAGGCAGGATAAGCAGAGAGGAGAATTCTGGGAAAAGGAAGGCAGAGTCAGCAGACACCAGTCTGCCATCCAGGGAGCAGCATGTAATGGCACTCAGGTAAAGCCACAGAACACGTGGCAACATATAGATGAACAGAAATGGGCTGAGTTTAAGTGCAAGAGGTAGTCAGTGGTAGGCCTGAGCTAATGGCTGAATAGTTTTAGTTAATATAAGCCTCTGAGAGATTATTTTATAAGCATCTGCAGGGTCTGAGGGGCTGGGCAGGACTGGAGTAAACTTCAGCTACACTCATCAAGGTTATTTTTTTATTATTATTATTTAGGATAGAACTTGTCCTTGTGCATGCTAGAAAAGCACTCTGTTCCCCAGCTACACTACCAAGGATTATTCTTGTGTATAGACTTGAACATGTATAGCATTATGACATTAAAAGACCACATCTCTATGAGTTTTACTGATGATAAAAACTGTGACATGACATCCCTAAAGTCTGGTGATCTTGGCTTCAAATACTGGCTTTACTGGGACTGGTTCTATTTTTAGTAAAAGGGAATAAGTATAAAAAACAGATAATATATAATATAAATAATAAACTATAAACATAATTAAGTAATGAAGAAAATTCCATTTTTATCAGTAATCAAAGAAGTGTTTTCAAAGATGATAATTCTATCTTAAATTTGTTAAATGTAAAACTATAAAGACAAATGCACAGTCTTTAGAAGAAGAAGGGATCTTTTCTCTTGTTTAATAAAGGTAGCAATGAAAATGAGAACAGAACACTTCATAAATTATCAATGTATATTGAGAATCATTAGCTTTTGGTTCTAGACAGGATTAAAGAAATTGTCTAGTACAAGAACACATTGTTGCAATGAATAGGGCACTGTGTGATGGCTTTATGGTCACCAAGGATAGGAAGTATCCTTCTGTTTTCATAATAGTGGAATGCTTCAGTAAGCTACAGTTGAACCACTAACCCTAAACCATATGTAACTAAACAAGAGCCACATAGCAATGATGGTACAAACTAATTGTCATTGAAAGACACAGAGAAGCTGAAAGGTAAGCAGAGGTTAAGAGCTGAAGAACAAGGAAGCAAATATTAGCAGTTCAATTAAAAGCGTATCAGTACTGGCCATGAAAGGGGATCCCCATTACAAAACTAGGATGAGTCCAGATGTTGCAAAATTTTTCATCAGTGGTTCAGATTAGGGTTTAACACCAGTTTGTTTGTTTGTTTGTTTGTTTGCTTTATTTTGTTAAAGTTAAAGGACCTAGGAGATATCTCAATACAGTGCACGTGGAACAAGAATGAGGATCTAAGTTCAATTTTTAGAATTACACACAAAAACATCTGAGCATGGTGATATGTGCCTATAATTCTGGTGTTGGTCAAGGAGAAACATGGGCCAGCCAACCTAGTTCAATAGGCAAGTTCCAGATCAATGAGAGTGTGTCTCAGGAAACAAAGTAGAAAGCATCTTTAGGAGCACAATTAGAGACTGACCTCTAAGCATCTCTCTCTGTCTCTCTCTCTCTCTATCTGTCTGTCTCTCTCTGTGTCTCTCTCCCTTACACACACAGAGAGACAGAGAGAGAGAGAGAGAGAGACAGAGACAGAGACAGAGAGACAGAGACAGAGAGAGACAGAGACAGAGAGACAGAGAGAAAAATATACATTAAAGCTAGAATGTGAGGATGGAGTCTACGAGTAGAAATATATAAAAAGACATTTCTGAAGACTGTTTCATGGAGTAAAAGGCTTTGTTATGTTGTGGATGGATGGTATTCAAATGATATGGATGGACAGGATCATTTTATTTATCTATATGCATGTGTTTGAGGATTCCTTATCCCCCTATCTTTTCCCCAAACTTGTTATTATTTTTCTTAATGTTTCTGGCTAGATGAAATAGAAACCCATCATTTCATATAATAATTTATGCTAATGTTATTACATTTTTTCACACAATATATTTTGATCATATTCTACCTTCCCTCAACTTTTAAATGATCCTTTCTACCTCCTGAACTACCCAACTTTATGCTTTCTTTCTCTCACACAAAAAGAAAAGGTAAAATAACAAAGAAAAATGTGAAAATCGAAACAGACTGGAAAAAAGAAAACTAGTAAGACTAAATAAATAAATAGAACAGAAAGTACACAAAATCACATGGAGTATATTATATGTTGGCCAACTACTCTTGAGCATAGGGCTTTCTTTTTGTAATTTATTTTATTATTATTATGTGTTTTAATTTTATACATCAGCCATGGGTTCCCCTGTCCTCCCCCTCCTGCCTCAACCCCCACCTTCCCCCCAGCCCCTCCCCTCCATTCCCATGTCCTCCAGGACCAAGACACCCCTGGGGATTCATTTAAACCTGGTGGATTCAGTACAGGCAGGTCCTGTCCCCTCCTTCCAGACCGAGCAAAGTGTCCCTGTGTAAGCCCAAGGTTCGAAAGAGCCAGCTCATGCACCAAGGACAGGTCCTGGTCCCACAGACTGGATGCCTCCCAAACAGATCAAGCTATTCAATTGTCTCACTTATCCAGAGGGCCTGATCTAGAAAGAGGAGGGACTGCAAGAGTGTGAATTGTTGAATCCAAGATTGCAAAAAGCACAGGGACAAATAGCCAATCGAATGGAAGCACATGAATTATGGCTTTCTTTAGATATCCTTGTGGTTGAGATACCCAGTACCATTCCACTAGAGAAAACTTGTGTTCATTTTCCCAGCAGGTATCACTTGCAAATAGCTTCTTGGTTAGATGTAGGACTTTATACCAACGTTCCATATCAGTGCTGGTGTTTTGTCTGGCTTGTAACTGAGCATATCTTGTTCCTGTTGTCACAGACTCATGTTGTACATATGTCCTGTTGTGACTGGAAGACAATTTTCTTAGTGTCATCCACCACCTCTGGCTCTTATAGTCTTTCCACCTCCTCTTCCACATAGATCCCTGAACATTGAGACAGTCGTTGGGTTTGATGAAGAGAAATCCTGTTTAGGACTGAGAGCTCCAAAGTCTCTCTGTCTGCACATTGCCATATTGTGTATCTCTTTGCTAATTGCCATCTACTGAGAGAAATTTCTTCAAATGTTGAGTGCTATGCATATAGTAACATGTCATTAGGAGTTATTTTATTGCTGTTTCCCTTGACCAGAATAGCAGTAGGTTTTCCCTTGTCGCTTGTGATCCATCTCATCTCAGGTTCTTGGCTACTATGCCAATGTTTTTTAAAGAATCATTAAAGATGCAGATTCTGAGTAATCAAATCACTCTGGTTGAAGTCTCTCAAGGGATAAAGAATTTATTGAAGTCAGTTTATGAACTAAAGAGAAAAGTTATGTTAACTTGCCTACTCAACATTCAATAGTGGAAAAGATATCTGTTAACTTTGGCTCTTCCTATGCAAAGATTAGAAAACCATAAGGCATGCAATAGCTACATTCTCCAATAATTCTGAACCCAGGAGACAATGTAGAATGCAGATTTCTGAAAGAGAACTTAACCCTGTTGCCGAAATGATTCTCCACACATCCATGGGTGGCCTTTGTAGCTGCATTTTTTTCCAAACTGCTTTCAAAACTACTAATTTGGAAATTGAAAGGCTCATTTACATTTTGTATTGTCTTTATCTCTTCAGTCAAAGTGATGCAATTCTTTTTACCCTTGTGAACTCTCCATGAATCAATTTATAATCAACTGTAATAGATAAATAGCCACATCTATGGATCTATTTAAGAAAAGCTTTTCTCTATTTTAGACTTTCTGTCTCAGTTAGCTTTGAGGCATAGTGCTTACAAAGCATTTTCTTGGCTGGAAAGGCACTGGGAGGCTTTCTCTCTGATTGAGTGGTTCTCTGAGACAGTCTAAAGTCTCGAGGCATGTTATACCCCATGTAGAATTTGCCCTTAAGTCTTTCCTGAACTTAGGAACTTGGTATTCAAGAATGAGAAAGTTTTATTTCAACCCCTACAAATTCTGCCTCCTTTGTATTTAACAATTATTTCTCCAGTTTCTCTCATACTACATTATAAATATGCTAAGGAACCTTCACCATGTGCCCATAATTCTCCAGTTCAATCAGTTGATTCATTTGATTCAGTTTCTACTTGCCACATTCAACACTTTACTTGTTACTAGATTTCCACGAGTCAATTAAAGGATTTCCTTTCCTTCCATTTTTTTAAGATGGTCTTCATTTTTCCCCTTTAATTTGTCAGCAAAAGACTACAGCGAGGTTATTAGGCTTCCTCTAGATCCCTCTAACTAGTGCCTGGTGATCAAAGCTAGTATCACACTTTTAGATTCTGCTTACCTTGAACTGTAACCAAAACCAGGTGATCAATTGTCTATGTTGATTAACTAGTAGCACCCACTCAAAATTTAACCAGCTAAAACAACATTGAAGTGAGTCATGGTCTGTAATCTCTGCACAGCTTCTCATAGGTTGTCTCTGCTTGGTAGCACCAAGATAGCTCAAGGCTTGGAGGTGAGTCCTAGACCCAACATTTAGTGTTTTTATCAGCTTCCCTAGGTAGTTTCTTACAGTATAGTAGATTATTGTTGAAATTATTAAGGCCACTCCATGTAGTTAAAAGGGAGGTTTATTTTGTGGTGTAACTTACAAATGAAGGGATACGTAGGTTGTAGGGTCTGGCAAAGGTATGGCGCAGTCCAGTCTGAGGTGTTCTCTGGAGAACTCTGCTCTGTCTACCTCCAGCGTCCAGGATCCTGGAACCTTGAGTCTTCAATGTTCTCTCTCAGCCCTGCCTTGTAGGTGTGACCATTACTGAAGCCTCAATGGGGGTTGGAACTTCCAGGTCAAAGCTGGAATGGCTACCCACTACAGTAGATGGTTTCCCACTAAATCAATCTAAGGGAGGTAGGAGAAGGAGTAATAGAGCAGGAGGGAGAGGGAGAGGGAGAGGGAGAGGGAGAGAGAGAGAGAGAGAGAGAGAGAGAGAGAGAGAGAGAGAAAGGATTGGTTTTGGATTTTATAATTTGTCCTTGTCACTTATTGTCAGTTCTGTTACTGTTTAAATCAATTGATGTAGTTAAAAAGCCCTTGCCATATTTAAGAGGATATAACACAAACTATATCTGCAATGTGTAAGCATTAATCCCTCCCTATAAGAAGAGTGTGTGAGATGAGAAATACACTGATGTGGACATGGGAGTATAATATAAGTAGCTTTCATTACAAACAATCCCTGACTTACCATGACTTATGATGGTCTGATTTAAGAGTTTTCTACTTCATAGTGGTATAAACATGTATTCATGCAACCGTTCTTTTTGTTCATTTTCAATACTCAATTAATTGTATTATGTATTCATGCTTTACATTAAATGTTTGGCTACTGTAAACTAATACATGTAATACTGTAAACTAAGCAATGGTATTATGTAGGTTGGGTTTTTCAAATGCATTTTATATTAGCTGTGTTCTTATTTACAATGGTATTTTTGAGACATAACTTCAATCATTGAAAGTTGAGGAGCATCTGTACAGACAATGTCTTAGTCATTCTAAATACATGAGTTTGTTTTCCTTAAATGTTATCATTATAGTGATCCCTAAACTAAGGAGCCCTTTTAAGTAGAATCAGGTACTAGTTTGGCCCAAATATTTAATGAATGATTAAACAGATTTAGCTTTGTATGAAGTTATTATATGCTAAAAACACAAAAATAATTTTTAGCAAACACTTTTTTTTATTGAAGTTCTCATCAATGGCTTGGCATGATAGTTCACTTATGTAATTTAACATCAGATTGAAACCTGGTATTGATGGAGTACTATGAGTTCAAGGCCAGCCTGGGCTGCAAAATGAGACCTTGTATTGATAAAACAGAAAAAAAAGGTGAAGAAGATTCAAAAAGGAATATATCATCCAGGCTCGCAATTATTCTCTCTGATCTGTTAACTACATTGAAATGATAAGCAACCTGTTCTCATCTCATTCAGGCAAGTACATGCCAAATTGTGCCACCTGGAAGTTCTTGTTGTTCAGAAATGGGCACCAATCCAATATGGACCAACAGATGATGAGTTGAGTTGTATTTATATTAGTGTTACAGAGATATATTTGTCATCTTCTAATTTTGATGTTACTGAGATAGATATGCTTTCCCTGACTTTCTATTTGACTTTTATTGATTCACTGTTTTCTTTAATTTCATGAGACAGCAAATTATAATGTCTAAACATTTGACATATGCTGACACCACTTAAAATTACTTAGTGTTATTTGAAACATTATCTCTACATATTATATGTGTATATACTATACATAAGACTTTATTTAAAGAATTCTTTTATATATGTTTGCAACATACATGTACAATTGTGTGAATATGTATATGCATACATTTATATAATAACAGTTAAAAACTAAAGTATAATTAAAATAGAAAATTCAAACCTTCACTCATACCAGAAAGAAGGCAGGCATGCTGTGCTTTATTGTTACTTGATAGCTATGAATTTAACAAATTAACTGATATCCTGCCAAAGTGAATGATCTTGCTATAACTTTGGATATCAAATGAGACACAGAAATGCCTTCGGTGGTTTCAGATTACAATTGCTGTTAGATGACTGAAGGTTAAATTCTGCATTTTCCTTGACAACTCCATCCATCCTAGAGGGAAACTTTCTCTTTCTCAGCTACATGCCAAAATCACCATCACCAAGGGAAACATAACACTTGCTAAGATTTTTCAGTGATGACTTAAGCAGTTGAAAGATTCACTGCACATTTCTGTATAGAACACCAATATTATAGTCAACTTAATTTGGCTTCAAATTTGGTATAATTATGTAATAACAAAGAAAGCATGCACTTTTGAATGAAAGCAAAGTTGCACATTTGTAACCTCAGTAAAAATCAATTTTTTAAGCTTCCCAGATAATCTGAAGATATTAGTGTCATTGACAAGTGGTGCATGTACTAAATGCAACATAATAGGAAACAATCTAGAGGGTCTATTTTACAGAGTAACGACTTGCCACATTTAACTCTTGGAGTCCTTTACCTCTTTTCTTTGTTTTCTCCTTTTTTCCCTAGCCCTAAAAACATAAACATGGTTTGATTTTTTTTCACCTTTGATGACACAGAATAACTTTTGGTGGGTTTTCACAGTGGTAGTAGTGGGGAAAATTGGTAAATGAACAATATAATCTAAGAATTGATGTATTAGAGAAAGGAACAGAAAGCATATAAACCCAGAGGCAGAAAAAAATTTAACATCTGAGTCCCACAATAAATTCCATTATCCAAATTAGAGTTCGTCAACTGTGTATGCATCTTAGTTACAGTTACTGTTGCTGTGATGAAACACCATTACCCATTCAAGTCAGGAAGAAAATGGTTTATTTGGCTCATGTTTCCATATTGTTGTTCATCATCAACGGAAGTCAGGACAGAAACTCAAATAGGGCAGGAATCCGGAGGCAGGAACTAATTCAGAGGCCACAGGGGGGTCCTGGTTACTGGCTTGCTCATCATGGCTTTCTCAGCATGCTCTCCTACAGAACCCAGGACCACCAGCCCATGGGTGGCACCACCCACAAGAGGCTGGAGCCTCTCCCATCAAGGACTAATAAAGAAAATGCCTTATAGCTGGATCTCACAGAGCCATGTTCTCAAAGTTCCCTCCTTTCAGATAACTCTAGCTTGTGTCAAGTTGACAAAAAACTAGCCAGCACAATATGAGTTTGTCTAGTGAATAAAGAGGCTGGATGAGGGTGGGTATTGTATCTGTAGATCCCAGCTCCAACCTAACTCCTAATGCCTGTCATAAATTTCAAAAGGTGTTATCTTTACTTCATCAAAAAATAGAAATCTAAGCAAGATTATCTTTATTAAATAGAAGAAAAGAAAAAGGGCCAGATGTAGCTAATTCTTTTCCCATTTTAGCATATATCTCAGAATTGAATCAACTTTTTTGTTTCAAGAAAACAGATTGTCATAGTATCTTTATATTCCTAGGGCACCCAAAGGGTTTTGTTTATAAAAATCAATATGTCCAAAGCTCTTTACTTTTCTAAGCCAGTCTATTTCATCTTTTACCTGTCTGCTGAAGGAAGCCATGTATCTTGCAGCAATCGGTTGGATTTTGTCAATTCTCTGTGGCCCATTATCAGTCAGCCAAAATTCAAGGTCACTCATTTTAGTGTTCACTTCCTAGCACAGGTTCCCTGTCTTAATGAAAGTCCTTAAAGTTAGTAAATGAGCATGAACTATTTTGGGCTTAGTGAAATGCAATTCATCACCCTGCCTAATGCTTGCCATCCAGGTCTTGCTTTGATTCTGATCATTTGGAATTGTCAGCAGCTGAATGGAGCTTTAATGGGACTCCTCACCCTCTCTGCTCCTCTAAAGGTGCCAATGTGGTTCAGTGCATAGACTAAAAACATAGGTTAGTCAGGGATTATTTGTTATGAGGTGACCAAATTCTGCAGAGGATTATGTAACTGAGTCAAGTCCTCGTCATTATGGTATGACTAGCCCAATCATAAGTATATTAGCCCAGAGGTAACCCCAAATATATTGGTATACATATATTTTTTAATATACATTTAAGAATTTTTTATTTTGTTGTTGCTAATTTTGTTCTCCTTTCTAGGCTGAATTTTCCTTATTGTTTTTTTTTTTAATCTTCTTTCAGATTTTTGGTCAGTTGATGGATATGCTTTATTCTAGCTTTTACATAAAAATGTCAGTTTGTGTGTGTGTGTGTGTGTGTGTGTGTGTGTGTGTGTGTAGATAGACAGATAGTGTGTGTGTATGTGTGTTTCTGTGGTAAGAACTGAATCCAGGGCCTTACCTAAGTGCTGAACCTCTGAGGTCTAAATTTATTTTACTTTTCTAGTATTTTATTTTAATACCATATATTGTTAGTATTTACTACTGTTTGTCAGAACTCTTCAAATAATCACTACCAATAAAATAATGGAGATCTATACCTACAGTGGTTTATTATAGGTATCTTCTCACATGACAATGGAAACTAAAAAAATTCTTTTAGTTGCTGGCCACAAGTGAAGATCAAGGAAGGAAGAGAATATTTTCAAGGTCTGAGAATGGTGTTGTAGCATGAATCTTAAAGGTACTTACTAATAAAAACAAACTCAGGGTATTGGGGTGAATGCTGGAAGATCAGAGAAGCAGAGCAAGCCACAGCCACCTCTCCTGGCCAGTTCCTCAGCTGATCCTGTTTCCTCAAACTGGAAGCTTCTGAGTCCTTATCCGAATGGGTCTCAGCTGAACTGCTTCTTAAAAGCCTAAAAGCTTAACAAGCCTAGTTCCTCGTTTTCACGCCTTTTATACCTTTCTGCTTTCTGTCATTACTTCCTGGGATTAAAGGCGTGAGTCACCATGCCTGGCTATTTCCATTGTGGCCTTGAAGTCACAGAGATCCAGAGGGATTTCTGCCTCCTGAAGGCTAGGATTAAAGGTGTGAGTGCCACCATTTTCTTGCCTCTGTATCTAGTGACTGTTCTGTTCTCTGACCCCAGATAAGTTTATTAGGGTACACAATATTTTGGGGAACACAATACCAACACATGGTGTAGATTCTAACCTGTGTTTGAAATCCAAAGTGCTAGGAGCATCAAGGAAAAGACGTCAATGTCTATGTGTGGGCATGAGAGAGAGAGAGTGCATTCCCTCTCTCTGTTTCTGTTCTATGCATGTACTCAGTGGGTAGGATGATGCCCACTGACATGGGAAGTACCAGCTGTTTTCTCAAGCCACCAACTTAATGCTGATCTTTCTAAGAACATATCTGTTTGGCATGCCCTTTAGATTCTTTGATATTCCATGGCCCAGATGAGTCAATACATAAAACTAGAAATCACAACTAGTTTTGGACCTAAGCATTATCTTTGGTGTAACTTTTAGCTTTTTGTTTTAATGTTTCTTCTAACTCAGTAGTTCCCTATGACAATGCATGTTTCATACAAAGTATGTATCTTTTCAATGGGCACAAGTTTTTCTTCTCTCTTTCTGTTAGTGCTTTTATTGCACTTTGCTTAATGGATATAGATTAGATGAAATACATTCTTTGTAACTTGTTCAGATTTCTTTTGAGACTGAACCCAAAATCAATATTTGTTTCTTATATTAACTTAAATGTATGTTATTATTAAGTTCAAAGTAAATATTTGTACAAATAAGTTTCTTTAATTATTCAAATTGACAAAACAATGCAATATGAACAGAATTCAAATTATATCTTGTGTCAACATTTAATAAACCAACATTTGACATTTACTTTGGTCTACTTATACATTCCATTGTCAGTGAACAAGATGTAGTAAACTCACTAGATTTCTAGCTTTGCCAATTTGTCTTCCATTACTAATTATTTATTCTTTATGCATGTCAAGAAGTGTTCTAGGAAGTATAAAATTTCTTGGCTGTTATCTTCATGGTTGATCATTCCTTTCTTCAAACGAAAAGGTTTAGGGTTTTGATTTTTGTCTTTAATTATGTCTAATTAGTCTTGTTTCTTTTTTGCTCATTAAGTATCTAGTTTTAGTATGTGAATTTTTGCCCACTGGTTACTATTTTTGCATTATTAATTCTATTTAATGATTTATATTGTCTTAAATGACAATTACATTCTGACTACTACCACCGTTTTGGAATTTTTATATATTTATTACCACATTTATTTCAGAGACTTATGTCATTTGTGCCCCCCACCCCCCGGCAGACAGTTACACATCCTTGGGTGTCATTAAGGGTGGATCATTTCCTCATGGTCTACTTTGGACCTCCTGCTTTTGTGGCAACAAGAGAAAAGTAAACACCAACTTTGTTACTTTTTATAATTTTAAATGCCATAAAAGTGGGGCTGCCTGGGCTCTGTTAAGGCTCAATAAGAGAAATTTATTTTCTCTTGGTCAAAATAATGGAATCTATGCCTATTTCCAGGTGAAGACATACCATTCAGATCGGTTACAATGGTTAAAATATTACTTACTCTTCTCTCATCCCTAGAGAGCTAATCCAGCTGGGCCTGTCAATCATCTGGCCAGGAGATCACCCTCCATATGAAGGAGATGGGAAACTAAATCTGCCTCTTTTCTCTGTCCTTCTTCTCCATCTCCCTCTTGCTGACATGCAGCTGCTTGCTGACCTCCATTGCTATTCTTAAACTCTAGTAAACTGTCCTCAAGTTTCCTTCAAGTTCATCTTTAGATTCTTTTATTAAAGAGACTAAGAACACAAAAAAGAATACCAATTTCCCTGGTAGTATGTGGAGACCACGAGAGGATACAGTGGTTGCCCTTTGGGCATGATCTCTTTGTGGAGGATTTAGTCTCCAGGCTTTAGCATTCTGTCTTGCTTCAACATCATCAGAGAAGGAAAGGCTTCTATTTCCCTCCTTTTCCAGACTCCTTCCTGGGGGATAAGGGTTGAATATAATGTACATACACAATTCTTCTTTTTCTTGGGTGCCAGAAATGATTAAGAAAAAATGGGTTTGGTTCCTCCATGCTCAAAGGCCAGGGATTATGGAAGGGTAATCATTTTCTTACTTTTTCTATTCTCCTAAGTAAGTAACCTTTCCTGGAATCTCTATGACCAGAAAAGAGGAACCTGGATGCATCATGGTTGTGCAGACAGGGCTGACTAGCTCATCTCTCTCCCCATACCTTACCTTATTTCTTTTATAAATTCTCTAAAAAGCCCCCACACAAGTACTTCAATGGCATCTCATTTCTGGAGATCCACTTCTGCTTTATGGGTACTTTGACTTATTTCTCTTAAGCCATTACTCATGAAACTACAGCAAAACTGCTTTATGAACACAGCCTTCTGTGATCCATTAACTCAGTTCTTCAAACTTGCAATATAAGAGCTCAGAAGCTACTGACTGACTAGGTGGACATTATGCATGTCTGTGAGCATCAGACACCCTAACTCCCAAGTTAAAGCTCCCCTAAGACAAGCAAGAAAGCTTTGGCCAATCTTAAAGACCCTACATTTCCCCAGTCATAAGGATTTGAAAGAAGTTAGTTTTATTTCCATTTTCAAGTATTTATACTATAGATTTTAACATATGTATTTATTAGAGTTTTGCTAGTGGTATTAATTTGTATTTATATTACCTTCCTCTCACCAACTCTTTCAACCCTTTATCCAACAGGACACACAAATAACCCTTTTATTTTCTCTACTTGGTACAATGCTTTCCACTGGTTGAATATGGTTTTTGTTTATCATAGAATCGTTTCTTATTAAATGATTGGTGGTTATGTTTCTGAGGGGAGTTTTGTGTTTGAGTGTTGTTTGGCTGACTGAAAATGCTTTGTGGGCTCGTGCTGTGTGTTTGAAGTAAGAGCTGGGAACACCACACGATTCTGTGAATGAGTAGTACCATCTCATCATTTTGGCACACATGCCCAAACTTCCTGCTAATTCCCTGAGCTAGGCTGCTCTGTGGCAGTACCCATGCAGCATCACAGAGATAAACTATCATAGAAAGGCTTCAGAGTTGCCCTTGTACTATGTCCTGGCTGCCTGCCCTGCTTTGGGGTAGGATCCAGATCTGCTTTCTGCAGCTTCTGTCCCCAGGTTTGGAGACCTACTTAATGCAACAGTCACAATTTCTGCCTTCCTCTTAACTACTTCTGTTTATCTGTGGGTGTATTTTTTCTTTCCTTAAAATTATCTGTTTTTATGTTTTGGGGGCATTATTTTGTTAACTTTATATCAAAATTACCCAGCCTTTCAAAGGCTGAGAAAGGAAAATAAGTTTGAAGTTAGCTGAAGCTACTTAGCAAGACCACATTCAATTTTTTCTTCATTAGTTAAATTTGTTATTTGATATTTCACACATATACATGAGGCATACTGACCACTCTCAAACCTCATTCTTCTGCACTCTACAAATTGCCACCCCATGATTGTATTAGTTTCTTTTTAACCCTATGACCCACCAAGGCCATCATGGTATCTGTGATTTCAGGGCTATCATTAGCAATGGGTACACAACAAGAATCACAGATTCTCCCTACACAAGAAACTGCTGGCAACCAACAGTTAGTTCATTAGTGAGGGTTATGGCCTAGTTAACCAACTTCATAATGGATTGTTGACAGGGCCTGTGTCTTGTGCAGACTCAGTTCAGTTGTAAGTTCATAGCTGAAAAGGTTACATTAAGTTTAGAGACTGGACTTTCATGACCCTCTATCTTATCTTCTGGTTCTTAAACTCTTCTTTCTCCCTCTCCTGCAAAGTTCCCTGAGCTTTGGCAAGGACATAAATGGCTTATTTGGGACTGAGCTCTCAATTCCGACTTATTCTCAGCATCCTACTGATCCATGAGTCTCTGCACTCATTGTCCTCACTACAAAGAAAAACTTGGATTAAGGCTTTTTCTATGAGTTTAAACATACACATGTAGAAGGGAATTTGATGCTATCTCTATTTAGTTCCTCGGGCTTAAAACCTCCTAAGTAATGAATTAGTAGTTGGGCTTATAGTACAAGACATGGGTTCTCTACTATTTGAGGTTTGCCTCAAGTCTAACCGGAGAGTGGTTGGTGACTCCCTCAGTAGCAGTATCACCATTATATGGGTGAGCACGTCTTGTCTTGCAAATTGTTTGGTTATCTTGTTTGTTTGTTTGTTTGCTTATTGTTGGCAGAGTTCACAGTGATATATAAGAAAATAATTTTTCAACAAAGAAAACTTATCTATGCAATTTTTAAAATCATGTTCCATGATTTTTTTTGTCAGGGCCTGTCTTATGCAGGCACAGAACAGGTAACTGCACTTGTACATTCATAATTATAATGCTTTTGTTGATGCCTTGCTGCTTTGTTTAGTTTAGCTAGTTTTTCCAATAAATGGTATCTACTTCATGAAGCCACTTGGTACATGAGTGGGAAATAATTAGCATAAACCTCAGCTGGCCAACATGAGATTGAAAACTTCTCATGTTTTTGGAGCATTCTACACTTTCCCTG
The DNA here is from genome assembly GCF_903995425.1 of Onychomys torridus. NCBI lineage: Eukaryota > Metazoa > Chordata > Mammalia > Rodentia > Cricetidae > Onychomys > Onychomys torridus. The sequence goes on along the minus strand of NC_050451.1, from coordinate 9,351,712 downwards.
ATTTCTGCACTCAATGCTAAACGCTTTGCTCACAGCTTTTCTGGCCTATGTGTAGAGCTCACTTCATCTGTCTAAGAGTCTGCTGCTGTTCCATTTTAACTCTTCTCATAAATTGAGCTTGTTGAGATTCTATTTATTTCATTGTGTATTCTATTGTTTTACATTATTGCAACTTTAGTTCTTAGCATTAATGAATTCTCATCTTTCAAGTTCTTGCATCATTTGGTATTTTCAACACTTTATTATATGTATTTTTCTATTGGCTTTTATATAATAAAAAAATATTCTAAGATACCATTACCATCTCTTACAGTTGTACATTTCACCATCATATAAATGTCAGCTGTGGTTTGCTCATTCAGTATAAATTTCCAGTCTGGTGCTCATCTTACATCAGAAATTATTTAAGCAAGGTGTCCTAATTACCATAATATTAAATTTTCATTTAGTCTTATGCTTGATATTTTACTTTACAAGATTGTGAGCAAGAAAGAAAGCTAAAAGCATCTCACCTTTCTGACATTTCGGGTGTTATTGAACTTTGTAAATTAAACCAATGTATATAACGTAAGAAATAAAGGATGCTTATTTGATAATATCTATCAAATAAAAATTTTGTTTTGTTTTGGAAAGAATATTAATCTATTCTTGGGAACAGAGCCCTTACAATGTCACCTATTAGAGATCATCTTATCGATGCTACTTCATTGAGGATTGTGTTGCCAACACATGAACTTTGGGAAAAGATGGTCAGTCTGTAACATCAACCAACTGGCTTGATTCATAAAGAAAAACAACTAAAGAATAACATCACAAGTCTACCCATTGTCGACTTGACAAATGATCATATCTTCATATGTCATAATTAATTTCCAAATCAAAACAATTACCAGGTCATAATTAAACCAAAAGATGATATAAATATCCCTGATACAACTGCAAACACATTATAAATTTAGAATTGGCAATGTCCCTTGAGGTATATTCATTTCTTAATTAAAAATAAATTCTTGCCAGGTGGTGGTGGCACACACCTGTAATCCCAGCACTCAGGAAGCAGAGGCAGGTGGATTTCTGTGAGTTCAAGGCCAGCCTGGTCTATGGAGTGAGATCCAGGAAAGGTGCAAAGCTACACAGAGAAACCCTGTCTCGAAAAAACAAAATAAATAAATAGATAGATAGATAAATAAATAAATAAATCGTTTCTCATTTGATATATACTGATTACAGTTTTCCCTCCCTCTACTCCTTCCAGCTCCTCTGCACTTGTCCTCTTCTCTGAAAACACCCCCTTTCTGTCTCTTATTGGGAAAAGAACAAGCTTCTAAGAACAACCAAATATGATAAAATTAATAATATGAAGCAAAATACTACCCTATCAAAACTAGACATAGCAACTCAATAGAGGAAAAGAGTCCCAAGAGCAGGCACAAGAGACCCACTCATTATCATAGTAAGGAGTCCCATAAAAATACTAAGCTAAATGCTATAATATATATGCAGACAACCTGGAGCAGATCCATGTAGGCCCTGTGCTTACTGCTTCAATCTCTGTGGGCTCATACATACCTTGCTTAGTTGATTCAGAGGGCCATGTTCTTCTGATGTACACCATTTTCTCTGGCTCTTACAGTCTTTCTGCATCTCCTTCCATGGATTCCCTGAGCTCTGAGGGGAAAGATTTTATGGAGATTTCCAATTTAGACTATCTTTCTACATAATGTCTGGGTGTATGTCTCTGTATCTATTCCCATATGCTGCTGGTGAAGCCACTTTGATGGTGACCACATAAGACACTGGTCTATAAGTATAGTAGAATATCATTAGGAATCATTTTATTGATTTTTTTGACAAGTAGTATTTTTTTTACCCTTGGTCTCTTGGCTATCGAGTCTCTGGTTCTTGGTTACTCAAGCAGTATCAGATATGGGTTCCTTCTCATGGATTGGGTCTTAAGTCAAATCAGATATTGGCTGGCTACTTCCACAAGTTCTGTGCCACCATTGCCCTAGAATATTTTATAGGTTTGACAAATTGTAGATCAAAGATTCTGTGCCTGGTTTGGTGTCTTTGTTTCTCTTATGGTAGCCTGCAGAGTACCTTAACTCACCAAAAAGAGTAGAGGTAGCATGAAGGCTCCGTGTAGACACTAGCTCAGCTTCTTTGTGTTCAGTGAGTTGTATGGGTGCTGTTATTGGCAATGGGGCCATGCTGTCAGTTTTCCAAGAGCAGCCCTCTGTCTCAGCAACAGCCTGGGTTATTTGGGGGATTTCCATAGGACCCCTTGGCCCAACAACTCAATTGAATGCAACCCAGTCCTTCTATTAGAAGCCTCTCTTGGCTACAAGAGATGGCCAGTTAGACTCCATATCCCCCATTACTAGGAGTTTTCATTAGGACTTCATAGATTACAGGAAGATTCCACTGAACTAGGTTCCAAACCCCAAATGTCCCTCAATTCCAAACAGCTATCCCTGCACTCTCGTCTTTCCAACCCCCAAACCTGATGCTCCCCTCCAGCTTCTGTCCCATCTGTCCCCAGTCCAACCTTAAAATCTATTTTATTTCCCACTCTCAGAGAGATTCGTGTATCCCCCACCTAGACCCCTCCTCTTTACCTAACCTCTCTGGGTCTATGGATTCAGATTCTACTATATTTTAATTATCTCAATTATTAGCCTGCCAACCATACACATATTTCCTTGCCTCAATTATCTCTCAATGATAACACTATTAACTTGCCTTATTATGTTAATATATCAACAAAAAAATTATTTGTAATAAGAATGTTGATTTCCAAGTAGTACACAACACCTTCCCAAAAAAAGGAAGAAAATATTCAAGGGCTTTTAATCCTAGCCAATTTGAAACCATGAAACTTAAGCCTTCCTTGAGGCTATTTTTAACACTTTTATTTTCATGTCATGATAGCTTATCCTTATTGTTCTATGTAAGTTATTTTATATATTTCTATTGAATTTTAGAGTACAAATTATTAGTGAGTCATGTTATCTGTTTCTACTATAAAAGCATTTTTAAATGATATGTATGCAAATGTATGCATAAGTACTTTAAGAGTCTTTGTTCCTCATGTTTCCTCTTTGTTATTATTTAATATAAATGTTTAGTTATTATTTGATAAATATAATCCATATGTCCTTATATTTTTTTCTCCATTTGAGAAAACAGACACACAGGTACATAGACACATGCATGCCTATGTACACACATATACATATCCCTCTTTACCCTAGTAGGCAGATTATTTTTTGTCCTATTTGTCTTTCACTTCCCTGGGAGTCTGTGCATGCTGCTGTACACTGTCAGAGAGCTGAGGATATATTCTTTTTTCTTTTGTAGAAGATCTGTTTTTCTGGCTTAAAAGCTGCAGTAGCATGTGTCTTCTAGTTTTTGTCATATATATATAATTATGATCTTTTAAGTATCAGTTATCCTTAGTCTCTTTTCCATCTATCACTTTTGTTCTAATAAATTCTCCTTCCTTAGGCGCTACACTATATGCATTTGATTTTTTAAACTGGATGCCTAGTGTATTTTTTTTCCACAGAAACCAATTAATTTAATTTTAGTTTGTATTCCAAAAATTTTTTTTAAAAAACCTCAAACCATACAGCATATTTTAGCTGTTGGGATCCTCCAGGCACACAAGCCAGAACTTGGGGGTTCAGGAATTTCTCGAGCTTGACATCTTTCCACTATTACCTGTGTTTTCTTTTGTTAGTAATCACTGAAAAAGTCAGATACCTCAGTCTTTCAGATCCCCTCCATGGCATGGCTTTACAGGATGAATTCATATCTTATTTGCTTGTCTAACTTTGGACTTGTATATGTTCACAAAGAGCATATCTTATTACTGATTTCTGGTTACATGTAAAGGTTTTGTTTACTATCATCCTTGTCAATTCCTGGTTCTTTGTCACCTTCTGAGTATTTGCTAGAAATTACTGTACTTCAGAAATAAATATTATGTAGTACTAAGTTAAAATGTTTTTGCAATAACACATTATTGAAAAGATGTTGGTTATAACTTTGTATTTAAGCCTCATTGACTTATATTTGGATAAAGTAGTCCACAATAAATGCATATTCAAATATATGTAACTCTGAAATCCTCTTGTGCGCAATATGAACATCAAAAACTGTTTACTCTGTGGATTTCATAGTTGTTATTAACTATACTGTTTGTCACTTTAGCAGAATTTAAACAGTTGAGAGAGAGCCAGTAAGATAGCTCAAGAGGCTAAAGTATTTGCTGCTAAACCTGATGACCTGAGGTTGATGCCTGGAACCCATGCAGTGGGAGGAAAGAAGGAACTCCTGCAAGTTGGCTTCTGCCCTACAGACATGGTGCCATGGCAAGAGAATGCACATACATACACACACACACACACACACACACACACACACACACACACACACACGATAGGTAGATGATGATGATGATGAAGATAGATAGATAGATAGATAGATAGATAGATAGATAGATAGGCAGGTAGACAGACAGACAGATGATAAATAGATTAATTCTTTTTAAAAAAGATGGGTATCCTAATTCATGTCACTAAGTAGCCAGTTTGATCAACCACAAAAACTATCTGTTTCTATATGAAAAAATATAATTTTTTCCATGAAGTCAGGAAACATAAAGAGCTAAGAAATTATATTTCTGATGTGCCTTCTTTACCTGGGGTCTTTTCTTTTTTAGAAAATCATCTCTAACTGCAGCCCAGTTTTCCAGCCACATAGATCAACATTCTTTCATCTGGCATAACACAGAACAGGAGAATATCCTTTGTATAAGCCAAGGTGGTTATTCAGAGGGAGAACAAATACCTGAATAAATTTGCATATTCCTCAATCAAGACTCAGTGAAGAATAATACCAAGATGTAGGACATAATACACACACACACATACCTTAAACTGGTTGTCTGAGCAGAGCAGTCTGGGAATCATGAAAACCTGTCAGGCTACCAGGATTTTTGCTACAACTATGTTCGCATATGCATCACCACAATCTGTGCATATTTTAGCTTACGTGGAAATGATTAATTAAGGTTACACATGGAATTATGGTTGGTAATTAGCTGCCTTTGAATAATGGAATGACTCTGGACTGTTCAGATGAGCCCAGAGTAGTCATTGTGAAAGAGGGTGGAGTAGAAGCAAGAGTGGATACTAGATGTAAAGCAAAAGATAACCAAACAACAACCCACAGCTCCAGAGAAGCAAGCTAACAAGGAAGACCCAAAGAGGGATGCATGGATAGCCTGGGATGGGAAAATAGATGAGATCTTCATGAGTAAACTGGGGGTGAAGAGTGGGCTGGGCAATGGAGGATAGGGATTAGGAGATGAGAATGGGATGGTCAAGCTGGAACAGGGATGGAGTAGGAAAGCAATGAAAGAGATACCATGATAGAGGGAGATATCATGGGGATCGAGAGAAACCCAGTGCTAGGGAAGCTGCCAGGAATCCCCAAGGATGACCCCAATCTGGACTACTAACAATAATGGAGAGGGTGCCTGAGCTGAACTGGCTTACCACAGTGATCAGATTGGTGAATACCCTGTCATTACAGAGCTTTTCTCCAATGACTGATGGAAGCAGATCCACAGTCAAACACCAGGCAGAACTCCAGGAGTCCAGTCAAAGAGAAAGAAAAGGGATGCTACAAACAAGTGCATCAGGAACATGATGGGGAAAACTGCAGAGATGACCAAACCAAACTAGTGGGGATTCATGAAAGTTGGACCAATGGCTGTGGAGCCTGCATGGGACTGGACTAGGCCCTCTGTATGGCAAGATAATTGTGTAGCTTGATCTGCTTGGGGAGCCCCCTGGCCGTAGAATCAGAATCCATCTCTGGTGCATGAGTGGGCATTTTGGAGCCCAGTACCTATGATGGGACACCTCCTGCAGCCTTGAGGTAGGGGGAAGGGCTTATACTTGCCTCTACTGGATGTGCCTCCCCATGGGAGCTTTGCCTTCGTGTATGGGGGGAGTGGGGGTGATTTGGAAGGGGGAGGCTTGGGGAGCAGGAGGAAGTAAGAGGGGGATCTTTGATTGTTTTGTAAAATGAATGAAAAAAATTTCTTAATAAAAAAAGAGGCAACAGTGACTTGTGAGAGACAATCTGCCAATGTTAGCATTACCAACAGTACTGAACCCTCAGCACAAGCTGAGAATTATCTGAAAGGTAAGGACATGAATTCCCCTAGAGGACCTTCAGAAAGGAACACAACCCCAATGAGACCAATGCCTCTCTTCTAACAGGAAAACCTGTATTTGTGCTATTTAAACTACAGAATTTATCCAGATTTCCCCAACCTAGGAAAATGACAGAAGGATATACTCACTTTCAGTCTAACAACTGGCAAGCTCTTCTCCATCTCATGGATTCCTAATTCTCTACCTCTCTTCCCTTCCTCTCTTATATCCTGTTACAGATTGAGTAATAAAATGTCTCTCATGGGCTCATGTGTTAAATAGTGAGTCCCTAGCTACAGGTACTTTGAAGAGGTTGTGGAAATGTCAGGAGGTTAGGAAGGACAATTCAGACTTGCTTTAAAACATGAGACGTGGAACCTAGCCCCTGTCTGTTTCCTGTTCATCATAAAGTGAGAGATGAAGTGAATTCTGCATGCTTCCTGTTCACCATAAAGAGAAATCTGCATGCACCTACCACCCACGATGATGTTGCCTCACCAGGCACCCTGAGTGAACAAACAGGAACAGTGAACCCCCCAAAAAAATCCCTCATCCCTGAGGTTGTCCTGTCAGGTTTTGTCACTCAGTAAGACAGTAAGGAAGCCTGACTGATACATTCACTTGTAGATCTTCCCCTACACCATCTTACAGCTTCTCCTTTAGGAGTAGCAAACCTCTTCAACTCTCCTCTCTAAGCCTTTCGTGCTATCATTTCCCTTTCCACTTCTTACCTCTCCATTGTGCCTGTCAAAAACTTCATCCTCCTCCCACTCCACTTTACCTAAAAATGTTTTTATGATCTCCTCCCATATTTTCTGCTTCCCACATTTGTCTTCCTTGAGTATACAGAAATCAGAAGCAGAGAGAAGACTGTAATGATCCCTGTGGTTGCCAATTGTACATTTTTTTTTAACATAGAAAGCTTACTGATATCAAGCACTTGCCTTTAGGAACCAAGAAACACGAATACTATTCTATGACAGCTCTAGTTAACAGTATAAACAATGCACAAATGGATGGCCTCTCAGTAACTTGGCCACATGAAAACATGACTTCAATGGCAGTTGGCATCTGTCTGCCAACTCTAAATCTTACTGGAAAGTGTCACTCTATTAAGGACACCGTTAGAATGGAAATACAAAGATCTCTATCCTAATGCATTAGACTGCTCAGAAATTCTGTAAGTTTTCTTTAATTTAAAAAATTCTAGATAGGAAAATTCTACAAGAAGCTAACTGGGGAACCCAAGTATGATGAAATGTGCCTTTACTTGGAGGTAGCTGAGGGGAATTGTGAGCTTTAGGGCCAACCTGAGCTTCATGGAGTGAGGGAAGGGGTACATTATTTAATATATATATATTATATGTATCACACACACACACACACACACACACACACACACACACACAAAAAAAAAAAAAAAAATGTGGGGAGATAAACCCAACTGTGTTAAACTATATGCTGACTGTTGAGAAATTGTAGACAAAAATTTCCACTTTAATAGCAAAATACTATGCAAATTTAAACAGCATTTGGAGTTTGGCCAGGAGTTAGTCTAGGTAAAAAGCAAGTAAAAAGTTGTGCATCTGCCTTTCATAGTATTTCTATCATTTCTATCCCCAAAGTTTGAATAACTGCAAAAGTTACATGGCCTTGGGAGGATGTCAAGCAAGATATTTCACATGGTACATTCTCTAGTTGTCTATAAAAACAGTAAAGGAAAGTAACATATAAGGTTCTATTTTAATTCATTTTGTATGTCATAACACCAGATGGAGTGAATGCCAAAGGGTCTTCCCAACACATTTGCCCATAATCAAAAATGCAGTAAAGCCACAGGTGATATCCAAGAGAGAAGCCGAGATTGCTGTCAAGGGTTATACTAGTTTCTTTATGTTGCTGTGATTAAACACCATGATCAAAAGCGATTTGTGGAAATAAGCATATAAGAGTGGGAGCAAGTCGAAAAATGTGGCAGCATAAACAAGAAGTTGAAAGATTATGTCTTTAAACACACAGAAAGAAGAAGAACCTGGAAGTGGGACAAGACTACAACCTCTCAAAGCCTGCCCAAGGTGACATAGTTCCTTCAGGAAGACCATATTTCCTAAAGATTCCATAGGCTCTCCCATACAGTACTACCAACCAGGCACCAAGTATTCAAATGTATGAGCCCATGTGGGGCATTTCTCATTCATATATCACAGAGGTCAAGGGACAATCGAAGTCAATTATACTGAAAGGACTCTGTGACTCTGTTTTGAGTAATGGGTTACAGACTGTATATGATCTCCCCAAGGTAGGCTTTTATTGTATGCTAATGAGCAGCATATGATACCTGAAATCTAGCTAGGAATTCATGGTCTTTAATTTTGACTATGATTATGAATCATATAGAATAAAAACAAAACCTTCCTTCACGACCTTTTCCCTTCTTTTATGTCTAGCTTCATCCCATACATTCTGACTTTGTTCACCACTATTTGACAATATCAGCTTCCTTTATGTTTCATAGAGTTAGAATTTTAAGTCATATGCTGACTTATTTGCTTTGATCTAGACTAGAATTTCTTCAGGTAGGAGCATGCCTGTCTTGGCCACATATCATACAGATCATGTATGTCAGTTAACAACAAATGCTCATGGCATGACTTTTGTTTCTGTTTGTTTGTTTTAAATGAAGGAACAAAAGATCCATAATATGGCACTTACAGTGACTGAGAGTGAAAATACAAAGTATGTCCAGACTCTTAAATATACTGCAACACCAGGGAGAAATATATAAAGAATTTTTTAAAAACAGCAATAAAATAAACAACTATGTCTTTTCTGCTCAAAATATTATAAACATCTCAATACAATTTCCTTTTAATTTTCCTAATGAGTCTCCTGGTTTATTCCCACAGATTCATATTGTTTTCTTCTCTGCTTGCTTTTTGTTCATAGCTGGAATTATGGAATGGCCTTGGCCTTGCACAAGTAGGAAGTAGAGAAATAATTTCACAAAATATGCAGCAGACAGATTTTGTCTTAAACTTCAGGAGAATGTTCCTTGCAAAGGAGCAGGCCACTGGAATGCATCACTAAAGCCACATGGGATCTCCATTCTAGACTTTCAAGCACGGTTGTGTAGAAGGACTTGGCATTGCATAAACCACTAGCACTCTTTCTAAGGCACCTTGGGGAATAACACTCTTTCTAATGTGCCCACTTACTACAGCCATGAAGGCCATGGCCTTTATTATAGAAACATAGAGCCCCAGATCAGAAGGAGGAGGAGGGGGGGGGAGGAGGAGGAGGAGGGGGAGGAGGAGGAGGAGGAGGAGGGGGGGAGGAGGGGGAGGAGGGGGAGGAGGGGGAGGAGGGGGAGGAGGGGGAGGAGGAGGTTTTAAAGAGAGGAGCACAGAGAAGTCTTTAAGAAGCAGAGCACACAAATGGTAACAGCTGCAAATGTCTCAGGATTCCTGGTTCCCTCTTCCGTCTCTAGATTATGCCCAAAGTCACTTCCTGTTTGGTTTTTTGTTTTGTTTTGATTTGGTTTGGTTTTTGGGTTTTGGGTTTTTTTTTCACATTGGAGGAAAACTTGAAGATTCACTTAGAACTGGCCATCCTCATAGGGTACATATGTTCAGGTAAAGTGTTAGATGACCCTGGAAGAGATAACCTAGGTAGTTAAAATTTTATATTTCAGTTTTTCTCCAGAAACATTAAGACTGTCTTCAAACCTAAGAACCAAATACATATTCTTCCAAGGAATAAATCCTCTGAGTGGATGAGATACTAGAAATGTCCATTGGTTGGCTACTCAACAATTTACCATCAATCTAGCCCTCATTGTGGTATTCTAAGAAAGGCTAAAGACCCTGTCTGTCATGATTAATATGTGGTAGTATTGTGTTCCCCCAAATATTGTGCACCCTAATAAACTTATCTGGGGTCAGAGAACAGAACAGCCACTAGATACAGAAAATGGTAGCACTCACACCTTTAATCCTAGCCTTCTGGAGGCATGGATCTCTGTGAGTCAAGGCCACACTGGAAATAGCCAGACATGGTGACTCATTCCTTTAATCCCAGGAAGTAATGACATAAAGCAAGAAGGTATATAAGGCGTGAAAACCAGGAACTAGGCTTGTTAAGCTTTTAGGCTTTCGAGAAGCAGTTCATCTGAGATCCATTTGGATGAGGACTCAGAGGCTTCCAGTCTGAGGAAACAGGATCAGCTGAGGAATTGGCCAGGTGAGGTTAGCTGTGGCTTGTTCTGCTTCTCTGATCTTCCAGCATTTACTCCAATACCTGGTCTCAGGTTTGTTTTTATTAAGACCATTTAGGATTCATGCTACATTAATATATTAAACCCCATCCATATACTCATGTATCTGAATGCTTGGTCACCACGTGCTAGTGTTATTTTGAGAAGTTGAGGGTTCTATGGGAAATAAGAACTAGCTGCAGGACACAGGTCACTGTGGGTGGGTCCTTGGGAAAATATTATCCCTACCCCTTTCCTGTATCATTTTCCACTTCTTACCTCTGTAGAGATGATATTTTCCCATCATCGTTTGAGAACAAATATACATGGCTCAAAATATTTCATAATTAATTAGCATTAATAAATACAAACACACAAACACAAACGTGAACATGTACACATACATGTGCACTCACACATACATGCACAGAAAGAAGGAGAGGAAGAGAAAGACAAGACTAATTTAGTTTTTTTAAAATATCAATGACTAAATAATTTCTATACAGCCAAAATCATTTCAAAGTAAGTTTTAATATTAGAACTAAATTGCTCACTTCATAGGAAACAAATGAGACTTTGATGGTCAAATATGATGTTCAGAGAAAGAAAACAAACTCATGTGATACTTTCATCTGACTCAGGACAATTAGGCCAACTATTCTTTTCAAGCTTCTCTCAATGAAGCTCCCAATCCATTCATCTTCTCTGGCGCAAAGTATGGATTTTTCACACAGAAAGCAGTGGCTACATCCTGCCATAGAACAATAGCTGTCCTTGGCTGCTATCCAGAGTTGGAATTTGTACCACATTTGTCACCTGGTGTTTGTTTCTTTTTAATGAGTGTTAAGTGAATTGACATATGTAAAGAGCTATAGAATAGCACCTACCTGGCACTTCATCCATATGGGGGACACATTTACTATTGCAGGCAGTCCTGTCAGTGACAGCAGCATGTGCTAATGAGTCCTACTCACTCCTCTAATTGCTTGACAATCAGTAATTTACTAGTCTTTTCAGTAATTTTTTTGTATATTATTACATGTTCCTTTTTAAAGGGAAAATTAAAGTTAAAGTCCTTTTCTAAAGTCATATAGCTGGACAATGTTAAAGTAATCTAAGTCCATGAGAATCTCTGAAGGCTCAGGAGCCCAGTACACAGTGCCTCAAGCAAGACAGGGCTTCAAGCCCATTCTCCAATTCACACAAATCTCACTGGACTTGCCTGATTTTCCAATCAACAAATTCTGTAGAAAACTAATTCCTACAGTCAACAATATAAAATAGTATAAAGTATATTCACATTACAAAATTTACATGTATCTTTATAATTTTTACATTTATGTGTTCCTATCTAAAACATTATTACAATAAAGAATATAGAATAAATTTCAGTTGTAAATGTAAGTAAAAATTTCATCATACACATTATAGATCCTACAAAATGGAAAAGGAAAAGTGCCATGAGGTCAAAATAAACAATATTTAAAGTTTTATTTGATAAATTAAGTACACAGCACACCTTCTAAAAAATAAATCATATTAAGAGTAATAAAATCTCCAGAAGAGCAGCAATATGTTTGGATATGCATCATTATTTATTAATAATATTTGCTTCACTCTTGGTGATTCAGAGATACAAAAGACTGCCTGGTGCCAAGTTCAGCTTATTTTGATTCTTGTAGTATCTGAAAAAAATGGCCCCCAAAAATTCATGAGTCCAAATGAAGCAGGACGTCATTGGCTGTGCATAATTAATCACACTATCATTTTTCATCCCAATTAGGCAGTGGTATTTGCAGAAATTGGAGTTATGTATTTCCTTGATTCCTGAAGTCAATCAGCAGTTCCTATCCACTAATGAGAAGATATTTCATTTTGGTATTTTAACAAATTGGCAAAGTGCTCATGGAAAATCTATATTTGGAAATTTCTAAACACATAAAAATTCCATTTCTAACTCGCATATGTGCTCCCATGTTTAGGTAGAATGGATTTCTGGGGTGTTTTTTTATGTTATTTCTTTAAATGGCTTATTAGACATTCTTGCTTTGGGCTCTTGGTGGTTGATTTGGGTTGAGTCAGCATCATTAATTTTATGCAGTCCACTTGTGAATAATGCAGCGTATCTCACATAAAGTATATGAATCTGTAGAGAACTATATTTCTCTCCTGATGTTTCTCTTTTTGCTTATTTATTTCACTTCCATATATGTTGTTAATAAATTATTTTATTGTTAATCAAAATGACAAACTATGTTATGATTATATTTTATGCAGCAAGAAAAGTACCCTTCCTATTTCTCTGTACCAATGTCCACCTCACATATGCTCACTGTGACAAAGGGACTTTAACATTTTTCTTTACAATGTGGGCATTTCAGAGATGGCATCTTTTCAATTGCTGTATGTCCAAACAATTCCTATTTACTATAGGAAGCTTCTACAGTAGTAAGTTTCCATGCTTTGTTTGGGGTTTTTCAAATAGCCTTTAGTGTTGCTTGCCCCTCCTCTTATCCCTCCTTTACCTTTCTCCTCCATGTTCCTCCCTATTTAAATCACTGTTCTCCTCTCCATAACAGGATACTCTACTTCCCCTTCCTCTCGAGAGACTCCTCCCCCACTTCCCCCCCACCCACCCTGCTTTGCCTAGTCCCCTAATCAATGCCTTACCAGTGTGTTTATATGGATCCTTAGCATGCATATTAAAGCATTAAAACCTAATGTCTACATATAAGAGAAAACATATTTTGTCTTTGGGGGTCTGGGTTACTTCACTCAGGATGATTGCGTTGAATCTGGTTCAATGCAATCGCTTTTGGTAGGGTGGCCATTTTCACTATATTAGCTCTATTGATTCATCAGGATAGGAGATCCTTCCATCTTCTGGTGTCTTCTTCAATTTCTTTCTTTGGTGTAGTAAAGTTTCTATCATACAAGTCTTTCAACTTGCTTGGTTAGTTACCCCAAGAAAGTTTTTATGATACTGTTGTGAAAGGGACTGCACCCTTGATTTCATTCCATCTGTTATTTTTATATAAGAAAGCTCTTGATTTTTTTTATTTTAATTTTGTATTCTTCTACTTTGCTGAAAGTGTATATGAGCCTTAGATGTTTCCTGGTGGAGTTATTAGGATCATTTACGTATAAAATCATATCCTCTTCAAATAAAGATAATTTGTCTTCTTTCTTTCCTATTTCTTTCTCCTTGATCTCCTTTAGTTCTTATAGCTCTAGCTAAGACTTCAAGTACTATATTGAATAGTCATGAAAAGAGTAGACATCTTTGTCTTGTTCCTGATTTTAGAGGAAATGTTTTAAATTTCTCTCCAGTTTAGGTTGGTGTTGGCTGTGCTTACTTTAAATTGCCTTTATGGTGTTGAAGTATGCTTCTTGTATTCCTAGTATCCTCAGGAATTTTATCATGAAGAGATGTTGGAGTTTGTCAAAAGTCTTTCCTGCATCTAATGAGATGATCATGTGGCTTTTGTCTTTCAGTCTATTTATGTATGTTGAACAGTCATTCTTGCAATCTGGGATGAAGCTAACTTGATGATCATGGCTAAACTTTTTGGTATGTTCATGTATTTAACTAGGAAATATTTTATTGATAAATTCTGCATCTATGTTCATAAAAATATTATTCTACAGTTTTCTCAATTGTTTTCTTTCTTTTGTTGGGTCTTTGTGTGGTTTTAGCATTAGAGTAATTGTGGCTTCATAAACCAAATTAAGAAATGTTTCTTTAGTTTCTATTTTATGGAATAGTTTGAGGAGTATTGACACTATTTTTCTTTCAAGATCTGATAGAATTCTGTCCTGAATCCAACTGGCCCTGGACATTTTTTTAATTGTTCATAAACTTTTAATTATTGCCTATAATTGCATTATTGGATATATTTAAATTGCTTATTTGACTTTGATTTAACATTAGTAATGAACAGAGAAGATCAGAAAGGACAACCAGAGATGGGGGGGGAGGGAGTAGAGCTAGAGGGACAAATAGGAACAGGTAGACAGGCAGATAGACAACACTGTTCAAAACCAGGAATAAAGAAAAGAATCAAACACATAACAAAGGGGGAAAAGACAGGTAAGACTAAGTACAAAGATACAAAGGCAAAGATAATAGCAGGTTTCCTATAATCTCTAAAACAATGAAACATTAAGAAATTTCTAAGTAATAATTCCATGACTTTTAATTTACCGAAACTTCCTCAAGTAAAGGAAAAAAGAGAGTTTCTCTTCACATAGAAAATATTCATTACCAGCAGGGCTCTGATCCAAAGGATATGAAAGAAAGTCCTTTAGACAAAAGGCCAAGGCTGCTGGGCTAAAATGTAGTTTTTTTTTAAAGGACAAAAGAATACCAGAAATGGTTAATGTGTAGATAAACACAGAAGAAACTGTTCCTGTTCACAATGTGTTTGGCTAGTAAGACAAAATGACATGGTGATGTGAAGTTTTGAAATTGAGAGAGAGTAAACTGACTGACAGAAATATGTAAAGGATAGATGGTGAAGACATATCAAGCATCTCATCTGGAAGCTCAGGGCCAGAGCTGCTAGATTTAGAAATATTTGTAAACACCAAATGTGATCTGTTGGAGATGAGTCTCAAGTACAAACCTGGCATTATGTGTGTTCATCCAAACATTGTGCAGACAGCTTGAAAGTCATTTTATACAGTGCTTGTTTTGTGCCTGGGTTTTTCTACAACTAGTTGTCATGAGGACACATATAATTTTCCTCTTGTGATATCAAATCAACCTTAATGCTTTTGAATTTTGGAGCATTTCATATTTGATATTTTTAAATTATGGATATTCGACTTATATGCTGCTATTAAATTAACCTGATGTATATGAGATGGCGTGACACCTAAGATCATGATAGTTAAAACAGGTTATGGGAACTCCTAAAATAACAAGTAAGATGGCGAAACAAAATTAACACTTTTAAACCAGAAAAAAAAAAAAAAACAGAAAGAAAAATAATATCGAATATGTCAAAAAGAAAGAAGAGAAAGAAGAAATAGTAGGGAAAAACCAAATGAGACAAAGAAAAAACAAATAAGATAATAAATTTAAACTGGAGCATCAGTGTATACATTCAGTGTAAGTGGCATAAGTCAACTCTTCTCTCAAACTGACAGCAGCAATTGTTATAGTGGATGAGAAAGCAAGATTCAAATTTACTCTGCCTCTAAGATGCCGACTTTCAAAATAATGACACAAATAGGTTAAATGTAAAAGGATGAAAACAATACACCATGTTGAAACTAAATACCAGTAGCTAGAGTTGCTGTATTAATATTAGATAAAGTAGATTTCAGAGCCAAGAATGCTACTAGGAATAGAGGAATTTATTTCCTCACAAGAAGGGAGTCAATTCATCAAGAAAAATGGCAATTCTAAATGTTTATGCACCTAATAAAAAAGCTCTAAATATATGAATCAAAAACTCATCTAACTGTGAAGATCAACAGATCTGCATTTATAGTCAGACTTCAATGTTCTTCTTTCAATAATTGATAAATTAACTAGGCAGTAAATCCACGAGGACAGGAAGTCACATGCAAGCCTAGCAGCAATTTATCCTGACTGAGGTTTCTTCATGCAACTCCACTCCACCTCACAACACAAAATATGCCTCTGGTTTAAGCCCACAGGGAACTTTTAGCAAGACAGATCATGTCCATGACCATAAAATAGATGTTGACCAATTTAAAATGACTCAAGTGCTGCAGATCACAGGCTCTGACCACTTAGCATTGAAATGGGAAATATCTATATATTATTTTGAAAATGCCCAAATATTTGGATGTTAAGTGGCATGATTCTCAGTAGTGATTGTGTCAAAGTATTGGAAATTGAAAGCAATGGGAACAAAAATGTAAGAATCAGATTTGATGGGAACTTCCAAAGCAGCATTTGGAGGGAAAGTTATAGCACTAAGCATTGATAGAAAAAGAAATCAGTTTGGGTAGAGGAACTGACCAGTCAACAAATATCAAAAAGAGATCTTCTCTATATTTTGTGAAACTAGAAAATGTGGAGGAAATAAATCCCCAAATAAATGGAACAGAACTTGACAGTTTCTTAAAATGTTTTTTTATATATATATTGATACTACATGATCTGAAAATTCAAATTGGAAGCATTTGTGAAAGCATATTTTTTTACACAGACATTCATAGAAGCTCTATTTGTAAAAGCAAAGAGAAAAATCTGAATGCATGTGAACAAGTTACATAATAAATTGCTCTATATCCATGTAATGGAATAGTACTCAGCCACAAAAAAAAATTAAAGTAAGCAATACTGTGAAGAATTTTAAAATAACTATGTTCAGGAGAAAGGAGTCAGAAATCCTGCCAAAATATCATTGCATTCAATTTGAAATATAGCAAATACTCAGCAACAGTTAGGTTGTAGGCGAGACTATGAAGGGATAATTGGGCCTGGGAGGGCCAAGAGGAAAGAACTAGAAAGGGATCTGAGGAAGCTTGCTGAGGCTAGTCTGTTCTTTACCTTGACCTGTTTAGTAGGCTCACAAGTGCATAGAAAGACACAATTTAATCAAACTGTGCAGTTTTAAGAGGGAGAGTTTTACACACATCAACCAAACCTCAAAATGACAGTTTTTAATGTGATATACCTGGAAAAGCAGGAAAATAGTCTTATGACTTGGAGTAAACAGAGACCCTGAAACCTGATTTTGTAAATCAAATCAAATACAAATCAAAGCCAGGCAGGAAAACAGTGCAAAGTGGAAATGTTAGAAAGGGGGGAAGTTAAGCTGTGCCCACCTCTGCCTGACCCCAAACACACAGTGAGCAAAGTCACTGAAGAGTCTGAAAACCTGAACTTACCTTGGAGCTGCCAGATGAAGAAACTGGGCTATTGGTCACTGTGAGAGCCACAAAGCCAGCACTACTGAGGAGACCCAGAGTCCCCACATTAGCACAGTCACAGAACACATGACGGGATCTTAAAATTGCAATGTACAAAGTATCATGCGTTTTGTCATAGACCCGAGAAAGAAAGAGTCAACCCAATCCATCACCAATTTGATCTAGGTGCCAAATGAGCCAAGAAGTATTCTTAAACAGATGCTGCCAGCACGTTGTGAGTGAATAAAAATATGCTCATGTAAATAGAATTTTAGGAAATACAATCAGAATAATAGTAAATATTTAAAAATCTAAGTAGAAATTATGAAACTGAAAACTATAGTACTTATAGTTTGATCAGCTGGAATAGATTTAACATTATTATTGAGTTAATCAATGAATGGCTTAGTGAACCTAGAGCAATAGGAGTGAAAAACTTATAGGCCAGAGAAAGAAGGAAAATGGCCTACAGGAGAAGGGGAGGAAGAGGCAGGTGAGTAGGAGCTAAGCAAACACATCTTAAAGACAAAGTTCCTTTGACATCTTAAAGATAAAGTTCCTTTTGTGTTTGCACATCTTCCCTTTTATATTTTTCCTTTTTTTACCTTTTAATACACATCATAAGTCTTTGAGAATTTTGTATAATGAGTACTGTATTTACATCATCTCCTTCTCCCTCCAACTCTTCTTGTGTTCCCCCCTTATTCAAATTCATTGCCTTTTATTCTTCAATGGTTATTATTGCACACACACACACACACACTCACATGTATACATACATATGTGTGTGTGTGTGTGTGTGTGTGTGTGTAACATTGGTTTTACCTATGTGTTCAGGACTGAGCACTTGGGATTGGCCGTCTTCTTCATTGAAGGCTCCAAGAACATTAAGGAAGAAGGGGCAGAAAGACTATAAGAGCCATAGGACCAAGAAGCCTGATGGGAGATAGTATCTTCCATATAAGACAGCAAAGCTGCATCTAGGAAGCTTCAACATGGCTGCTGAACAAGACCTGAAAAATGACAGCATCAACTGGTAGGCCAACATGGCTGTGGTAATTTCACAAGGCCCTGAGAGGAACAGCTATAGGTAATGAATGCCTGCTAGGAAAGGGAGAATCAGTCTGCTCCAGAGACAAGGCCCTGGAAAGTAAAAATGCTTAAATGCTCCTAATTTGTGACATGTTGTGATGTCATTTTTGATGTATGGTCACTGACTGTTTTTGATCCCCATACCTCTGCTTCCTTTATCTCCACATCAGGCAAGAAGAGAAGAATGCCCCACTCTGCCCTTCTTTTGCATCAGAGAGAAGCCATACGCAGGAACATACATCCTGACCCCTAATCCCTAACCACCATGAAAACCACAGGCCAATTCTCTTGATTTACCCTTTGTGGACACAAAAACTCAGCTCCTACCTCAAAAGGGATATGAGACAGTTTATTTGGGAGCCAAATATGATTGAATATGGCCCAGGAAAAAGATTCTGATCACCTCAAATTCCATGTTCCAAATTGGTAACAATTTGATGAAGTTTTCATAGCAAAGGAACAAAGAAAGTCACAAAGCAAAGTATTTTTCAAATACATTAAAGGAGAGATTAGGCAGGTGGGTTAATGCAGAGCAGGGGGAGCTCTCCTCTAGGCCTCAGATACTATCTGATGATTCTTGGATTTTGGGTTAGTGGAAAGTAGAATCTCCTGAGTTAACATACATTTCAAAAGGTTTCTTTCACTTGATAGTCACAAGGATTTTAGGTCTAAAACAGAGGTGAGAAAGAAATGGCTAATATGAGGGCTAAAGACAGCTCAGCATAAATTTTAATCAGGCTCCAGACTTGCAATGCTCCAACCTCTTCCCAATCTTCAAAGATCTCAGCAGCTAATCAACCCTGCAGAAGGTTCAGTAGAAGGCTCGGCCTTTTTTTTCTGGAACTTTATCCACATCTCTCATGCCATTTGGGGTCTGTTTGGGAAGTTGCCTAACTCTCTCTAGAATTTGCATCAAGACAGTTAGAAATGTTCACACCTCTCTGATCCTCTGGTGTGTCTGTGACATTGTCAGGCTGGAAAGGGCCGCCATGCCTTCCATTTTCAGTGAAGAAAAGGAGGGAGGCATTCTATTCTGTGGGGGTGGGTGACTAAACCATGACATCACAAATTTCAGACTAACCAGGTGCAATAGGACAGTCATCCAGCATTTAGGAGGTGGCACCAAGAGAATTAGAAACTCAAGGTCACCCTCTACTGCATAGGGAATTCAATGTCAGATTAGGTTACATGGGACTCCATCTCAGATAAACAAAACAAAACAACACCTGCCAGGAATATAGCAACTTAGAAGCTTATTAAACTCCAAGAAAGGTTAACAGAGAGGGAGGGGAAAGAGGAGGGAGGGGGAAGAGACAGACAGACAGACAGACAGACAGAGAGAGAGAACGAACCATGCTTTTCGGGATACCAGTTAACGTTTTCAAGTTGAACTAAGGACTAAATCTCAAAGGCAATGGCAAAAAATTGGAGACTGAGGGATTTGCATCTGTATTCACCAGGGGTATAGCTCTGTACTTCCAGTGTTTGGGTGTGTATTACAGTAACACTGGATTTGTAGAAAGAGTTTTAGGTGGGTGTTCCCTCTGGTTTTATTTTATTTTTTGAATAAATAAAGAAGTACTAGCTGTAGATCTTCTTTGAAAGTCTGGTAGGATTCTGCTGTGGATCTGTCTTGGTCTCGGTTTTGTTCGTTGACTTTGTTTTTGTAGGAAAACATTTTAATTGCTCTTTCAATCTCCTCCTTTGTTATGAGTCTGTTTAAGTTTTTTATCTCTTCTTGGTTGACTTTGGTGGATGGAAGAATCTGGAACTTTATCCATTTCTTCTACATTTTTCTTCTAAGATATTGTGTAGCTCAGTCTTTCCTCAGACTCTATACTTAGTTGAGGCTGGCTTTGAACTCCTGATTCTTCTGTCTTTGCCTCAAATAATTAGGATATAAGCATGGATTTAATGCCTAGCTGCTATTTTAATCTTAATTAGAAGCGTACTTCATGCTTCTCCCCTTCCATTACATATTACCCTCTTTTACTTGAAAAATTAGTTTGCTAACAGGGACACAGGAAGTGCGGCCTTAAGCTGATTATGAAGGAAGCAGTCCATCCTCAATTATCCTAAAGCCTGCTAATTTCTAACTAACAACTTAACACATTAAGAAGAAACAAATCAATCTATTCCTCCACTATATAATTAAGTTGGATGATGGGCCTAAATGTATAAATTATAACTAAAGATATGTTATGGAACCTACAAGAATATATTTATGAATTAAGGATCCTTCTCTCTCTCTATCTCTTTCTCTAGCTCTCTTGCTCAGTAGGCTAATCAGTTTATTGGGAGAATTAAATATGTTCTTACAGAGGTCACTAAAAGTAATAATCCTAAATGAATAATAATAAACTAGAACTCATTGGAACCTTCAACAAATCTCACCAAAAGGACAGTTTAGGAACCAAAGCCCCAGTCTGGGAGAAAAGTAAACAACACATTTCTAAATAATCCATTCATCAAAATAAACAGAACAACAAGACAACTAAAAACAGGCATTAAAAAACAATTTAACATGAATAATGATGGAAATATTAAAACTGGTAGACTGCACAAAAGGTAAAAACAAAAAACAAACAATAAAAAAAAAAAAAACAGAAAATTAAAGGACTATGAGAAGAGAAAGGAGCCTCTCACCTGAAGGTCTGGTTTGCAGTCCTGGCTGGCTGAGTGATAAACCACAGCATCACTGAAGGAAGGCTGGAACCTGCCATGGAGATCGCCACAGCACTACAGGAATGTTGCAAGAGGAAACCGGATGAGTCTATGAACCCCCTAGGCCATGCCCAGTCGCATTCTTTGTGAGCAAGGTTCCATTTCCTAAAGTTTCCATAACCTTCCCCCAAATAGGGCCACCAACTGGGAGCCAAGCATTTAAATACTTGAGTTTATGGGGGACAGTTTTTATTCAAATCAACAAAGGAGAGTAGTGTCAGCAATACTAAACTCAAAGGTCACATTGTTTGGGCATTAAACATGGTTGTGCTTCCTATGGGTGGATGGAAGTGTGATCAGTCAGCTCCCATTTCCTGCTGTCTTGCTATGCCTTCCCATTCCATTATGGACTCACTAAAACCTCCAGAAACATGAGCTAAAATAAACCATCTCTTCCTTGAGTTCCTTTTGGTCATGGTGTCTTATCACAGCTACAGCAAAGAAAGTAATACATCTCTCATCCCGAAGTTTGAATATGTGTGCATAATGTGACACTTTCTATCAACAAGAGGAAATTCTTTAAAAAAGAAAAATAAACTTTCCCTTTAGTTCTAACTTAATTTTCAAAACGTGTTTAGTGTGACCTGGTGGTCATTGCATTCTTAGAGCAAGCTATGGAACTTGAAAGGCTACAAAATTGTTTAGACTGATGTACAGGATAAAGTCTGGCTAGTCCAGCAACGGCTGTCGTCACCCTGGAGTAGCTGGAAATATGGTTGCTGCTGCACAGTACATCAGGCTGGGTGCTCCAGCAATCCCAGTGGAAGACTGAGAACTCCTGAAGAACCAATCATCTTCATTCCACCTTGGAAAGCCAAAGCTGGGTTTCAATGTCAATAAATGATGCCAGCAATAGCGGCAAGACAAATAGATGCCAGAGGTGAAAGAGAAGAGGGTAAAGCAACAGCATTTCTCTAGGACAAACATTCTCTCCCTCTCTCTCTCCCTCCCTCCCTCCCTCCCCCTCCCTCCTAGTGTATACTAATTTACCTTTCTTTCTTTCTTTTTTTTTTGCCAGAGCTGAGGACCGAACTCAGGGCCTTGTGCTTGCTAGGCAAGCACTCTACCACTGAGCTAAATCCCCAACTCCTACCTTTCTTTTTTAAAAATTATTTTATTTTATGATTTTATGTGCACTGGTGTTTTGCCTGCATGTATGTCTGTGTGAGGATTTCAGCTTTTAGAGTTACAGACAGTTGTGAGCTTCCATATGGGTTCTGGGAATTGAACCCAGGTCCTCTAGAAGAGCAGTCAATGCTCTTAACTGCTGAGCCATCTCTCCAGCCTCCCTAATTTACCTTTCTTAAAAAAAAAAAAAAAAAAAAAAAACCTTCAACTTTTCTTAATTTAGAAATTCTTTTCTGCAGTGGAAGTCAAAATCCTTCCATAGCTGAATGAAGTGCCTTCAGAAAAAATTCCTCAGGCTACAGCCTCAAAATTAGGCCAGGCAGTGGTGCTCTCACTGTCAGAAAAAAAAAAAGGCACACTTAAGTCATTACTGAGGGAGACATTCACTTTATTATTATTTATTTAATTTTGTTTTGTTTTGTTTCATAGGTAAGGGCTTGTTGTATATTCTAGACTGGCCTCAATCCTCTGTTCTCATCTTCCCAGGCACACAGATTACAGATATGTGCTGCTGTGTATGGTGAAAGGGAAATATATCACTTTAGTGCCCAATATTAAGAAAGAAGAAAGGTTCCAAGTCATTGACCTGACCTTTGGCTTTATGGAGCTAGGAAAAGAAGAGAAACATAAACCCAAAGTAAAAAGAAACAAGAAAACAATAAGGATTGTGCTAGAAATCAATGAAATAGAATACATAAAAACAAAAGTATTACTGTACTCTACAGTACTTTATTAGAGAACACAAACAAAATGGATAAAGCATTACCTATACTGTCAAAATAAAAGTAGAGAAGACAGAAACTCTCAAACTCAAAGCTGGAAAAGCAAATATCACTAGTGATCATATCAGTATCAAAACTTTCTTAATGAAATGATATGCTGATATCACCAAATTAGAGAAATATTAATTCTTAGGGACATATTATCCAAGAGTAAAAACGTAATAAATAATATGGATATGTAAGTAACAAGTATATAAGTTATATTTTCATTTTAAATATTGCACCAAACTATCTCCATGTAGAGAGGACATGACTTGTGGAATCTATAAAATCATTAAAGAGTATTATTCAAAGAATTAAACTTTTTAGATCTTCAGAAAAGAGAGAAAGAAGTAGAGAATGGTTATTGTCTGATTGTATCAGATGCCAAACCAGGGGTATGTCAAAACCCAGTGACAAATGATGAAAAATACTTATCTATATATTAGCACACTAAGTCCAACAACACAGAAATAATAGCATAACATAACCAAATGGATAGATGCTAGAAACACAAAGTTAGTTTCATATGCAAAACACAGTTAAAACACTATGTCACACTAATAAAATAAGGACATGAATATGCCAAGCCTTATAGACACAAAACAATCATTGAACAAAACCCCATCCCTGCTGATAATTATTTTTCAACAAAATAGGCAAAAGTGAGAGTATTCAACAGATCCTGGTGGGTGCACTAGTGACTGTACAACTGAGTACTAAGTATCTTCCTCTTCCAGAGAATCTGTTAGTGCCAATATTTCACTAATAAGTGGTATGATCCTGTAAGCAGCCTCTTCATCCATAGCTGACTATTAGAAAGGCCCAACTTTTGTGGGCCCAGTGCCACTGGGCACAAATGCTGTTAGCTCACAATTGCTGACATGGAGGATGACATTTCATAGTCCTCCTTTCCACCTTCTGGCTCTTACACTCCTTCTTCCTGTTCTCTGCAGTATTCTCTAACCTTATGGCTGTGGTATGAATGCTTTGCACAGAATGAGCACTCAATCATCCTTTGTTCTCATGTGCAGCCATACATTCCTGTATTCACTTTGTGTATGGCAAGGGGAGGCTTCTCTGATTGAGTCTGAGAGTAACCTCTGTCTGTGGGTATAAGAAAATACATTTAGAAAGTAGTTTGATGCTGTGTTAATTTAGATAAGCAGTGATGGAAAGTTCCTTTTTGGAGTCTAAGACCTCCCCAGTCATAGGCTTTGGATACAGTTCACAGTACTAGGGATGGATTCTCTCTCAAGTACAGTCAGGGGCCACTTGGCCACTATTGCAGCAATGGGCACATTTGGGCTAGGAGATTCATACTGTAGTTCTTAGGTTTCACGACTGAGTAAAACTATCAATCCCTATTCCTCTAGTACTCTGCACAGCACCATCTGATATTACAAAACTTAGTCAGCAGGGAGGACTCTTCTAGCTTCCAATTTCTCCGCTCTGTGGGTTAACTCTTCTTTTCATTTACAACATCCTTTGCTATACAAATGCGTTTCAGTTATGAAATCTTGCATGTAGGTTATTGGTATTATTCTATCTGCTATCAGAGTCCTGTTGAGGAAATCTTTATCTCTGCCTATCTGGAATCATATTCCCTACATTTTCCTCTAACACTTTCATGATATCAGGTCTTATATTGAAGTCTATGCTCCACTTGGGTGTAGATGTAACCGGCTTGTTAAATAAGAAACACAGAACCGATTTCAGAGTTAAAAACCATGAGGTCAGAGCAAGAGCGGAAAAACCTTACCCTTCACTGCTCTGCTGTTCTTCCTCTCCGCAAGAGATCTACTTCTGTGTGGCCTGTCTATTTAAAGACTTTCTGTCCTGTTTTCTCATTGGTTGTAAACCCAGCCACATGACCTCCTTGTCACTGCCTGTTTGTACAGACCTCCAGGTCTTCTATGGTTGGTATTGAGATTAAAGGTGTGTGTCTGCCATGCTGGCTGTGTCCTTGAACACACAGAGATCTGCCTAGCTCTGCCTCCCAAGTGCTGGGATTAAAGGCATGCCCCACTACTGCTCAGCTTCTGCTCTGGCTTGCTCTGACCTCAAGGCAACTTTATTGACATACAAATAAAATCACATTTCAATACAAATAAAATATCACTTTATTTCCCCTTTTCTATTTTAATAAAAAGAAAAAAAGGAAAAAGTTATAACTAATATAAGAAAAACTATATACAAAAGTACAATAGCTATATATACCATATATACAAGCAATAAATACCTAAACAATGTCTAGTCCATTTGTATTTGACAAATTCAGAGAAAATAATTCCATTATCTATCCTATTTTGGTAAGTCCAGAATGTACCTGATTCACTTTTTATCCTAACTTATATTGCTAACGGAACTGTCTTATAACGTCTTTCAAATTTATACACTTACAGCTCTTAGTGAGTTTTTCTGAAATCCTTAACAAAGATAATTATAACTATAACTAAATGATCTTCAACTCCCTCAGAGACCCAAGAAGGAAATAATACTACTTAATAGAAAATAAAAACAGGAAGTGCGTGCAAGCAGCTTCCAAAAAAAAATGTGAGTTGACAGAAACAGCCAGCTGCCTGGATAGTCACCTGAGGTTTCTCTGCAGTGTTGGGGCATCATCTTCAGCCTATAGGCTTAGCGTATCTGACAGACTTTTGTGAACTAGGATGTATACAAGGTCAACAGTTTAACCTCACATTTGGTGAGAGCAGTCCATGTACCAGAAACACCTGAATTCCATTAGTGTCATGTCATGATTCAGGATTTTGAATTCTGGAAATTATTGATGTTTTTTTCAATTCAGCTGTCCATTTTTCTTGGCTGTGTATATGTGGCTTCCTCTTGGCATCCTGTTCTTCTCCACATCCGTCTATTAAATGCCAGTCTACTATTGAGAGGGGTGAGCTTAGTTATTTTTCAAGAATAACTGTTTCATCTGCTGTTCCATTGCACATCAGAAGCCATTGGCCCACTCCCTGTTCAGCTGCCTTCGAAGAAAAGGGCACAGTACCTTTTACAGATTGCAAAGGTCACTCACTTCAGGGATGGTGCCATATTGTCCTGGCTTCAGAAGATGCCTTTTGTTAAAGCCACAACCACACTTGTTTTGGCAAGAATTGGTAGTCCTTGGTTTCATGTCCTGTCTGTCCTGTTTGTCAGCAGTTGATTAGAGGATACTTTGTTGTCCAGTGGCTAACTTTTGCCACAATGAAAGTTAACTCCATATGCAGTTTCTTCAATGCCCATATTTTCTCTGAAGTAGATTGGTACTGCCAGGAGCCGTCATGTCTCACAGTCATAGCAAAAAAGAAAAATTCTTAAGTTATTAAAACATTTTAAATGCCATATTCTGTAGATCTCTGAAGGGTTTGAAGATGACCTGTCTATTTAAAATATATCTGTTTGATCTTGAAAACACACCTAATATGACTACAAGTTCAATTGTAATGTCTAACCACTAACTCTCATTTCTATATATCCTAATAGTTGGTAATACTAACATTCAAGGATTAGCAAATTGCATTACATTGTTAAATGAATGGTATAAATACAATATCTCGAGCATGATTAGAAATACGTGTATGGTATATTCTAACAATCTCAATCTCAATAATAATAATTTGTATACAATATAAAACAATCCAATCAAATGTAAAGTATTTAAAACTAGTAATTGTCTTTTTCATTTTTTTTTAAACAAGCACCTTTTGCCTAGCCCTTTTCCTAATCCTTAACAACAACTTGTAACCAACCCTCCTAAACAATGAAAACTATCCCAGACCCAATACCCATAAAAAGACCAAAAAACCACCCACCCCACAACACCCCTTTGGGAATGTGGATGTTGTATTCTTAAAATTGCTTCCTGCTGGGTATGGGCGAAGTTATCTTTATTCTGAAAAGAAAAATTTTGGGTTAACTGACAAATTCTAGGAAAGGTAACTATATTCTTTGTTATCCATAATGCCAAAGTTCAGGGTTTATCTCAAGTCCTTATTCAAGTAGTCTTTGAAACTGGATCATCTCAGCTAGCCATCTCAGAATTGCTCTAAGCACTTTGTAGTCCAAAGTTGATCTGTAGATGATGTTTGTCAGCTTAGTGATATTATTTTCCATGTGTAATTGTCGTTGTGGGGCCCCATCTTCTTCCTGGAGATTTCAGTTGTAGTTAGGCCTGGCCGTGATTTCCTGCAGAAAACTGAAAAGAGACTCGAATACAAAGACATGTATAGGCAGCTAATCGAAGCCTTTTCTCTAGAATTTATTAGTACTCTATATGACCATTATTATCTTAACAAAGTTTAATATATATATATATATATATATATATATATATATATATATATATATATCTTGTAAATTTTGATATAAAATTCATACTTTAAGAAAAGTTTAAAGAATCAGAATAGAATCAAAGAATTGAGATTAGTAATAGAATAGTCCCTTAATTAATTTGGTTTTTCTCCTGTCCCATGTCAGAAGATGGCTCTTTCTTCTGGTATGATACAGGGAGTTTTCATTTTCCTTTTAACAACATGCTTGAGTTTAAAGGAGGAGAGAGCCATTCTCCAACTCCAAAATCAGCTTGAGGCTTTAATTGAACTGGAACTACAAGAAGACCAAGAGTATTAATTTTTTATAGAAGAGCAGAAACAAACATTTAGGAAGATTTATGAAATTTTGTAGATGATATACCAATAGGCCATTTTACTCTTTTTTCCTGGGACAGATGATTTGTCCTTTTTCTTCAGTTGTCTCATTTGTCCAGTGTTCTTCAGATTTCTTAGCCTTCATTCTCCTAAAAGACAAAAACAAAATCCCTTCCTCCCCTTTTGGCAAGTTACATCTGATTAAATGAAAAGGCATATAGTAATGGCATAAGTGAGTTTAAACTGGATGGTCATGTTGGTTGATGAACTATCACCTCCTCTAATTAAGAGGTCTCTCTTGTTCAAATCGAACCTTTATCAGTTTTGATGGTACCCACAGCTTATCTTCTCCTGCAGAAACAAAAGCAAAACCTCGTCCCCAACATAACACATACCCTGCTTTCCATTCTGAGGCCAGCACATCCTTGAAGTATATAGGCTGATTTAATTCTGTTGTTTTTTCTATTAACCAATGTCTCTCTGCAGCTGTTGTTCCTTTCTCATTAGCATTGAGAAAATTCAAAGTTAATAGAGCATTGTGCAGTCTATTTGTGGGGGTTTTTGTTACCCCTTTCTGTTTATCATGTCCTTTAGAGTTCTGTTGGATCTTTCTATAACTGCTTGGCCTGTAGGATTATGTGGTATACATGTAATGTGCTTCATATCATAATAAGCAAAAAAACTGTTTCATTTTAATAGAGACATATGCTGGAGCATTGTCAGTTTTAATTTGCACAGGTATACCCATGATGGCCATAACTTCTAGCAAATGAGTGATTACAGAATCAGCTTTTTCAGAACTCAAAGCAGTTGCCCATTGAAATCCTGAATAAGTATCGATAGTATGGTGTACATCTTTCAGTTTTCCAAATTCTGCAAAGTGAAACACTTCTATCTGCCAGATTTCATTCCTCTGAGTACCCTTTGGGTTACATCCTGCTAGTAATGGTGTCTGATTGTAGAAGGAACAAGTAGGACATTTCTTTACAATTTCCTTGGCTTGTTGCCAGGTTATGGAAAAATCCTTTTTTAAACCTTTAATATTGACATGATGTTTCTTATGAAATTCTGAGGTCTCCAGCACATTTCCTATCAATAATTTATCAATCTCATCATTACCTTGTGCTAGAGGGCCTGGCAGACCAGTATGGGATCAGATGTGAGTTATATATAAAGAATGACTCCTTTCCCTGATTGTATCTTGTAATTGAATAAGTAGTGAAGTTAATTCTGAAGCATCAGGGATAAATTCTGCAGTCTCAATATGTAATACCACTCTTTCAGCATACTGAGAGTCAGTAACTATGTTGAGAGGTTCTGAAAAATCCATTAATACCAACAGAATAGCATACAATTCCGATTTTTGAACTGAATTATAAGGACTTTGAACCACTTTACTTAAATTTTCTGATTTGGAACCTGCCTTTCCTTGTTTGTTGGCATCTGTATAAAATGTCCGAACTCCAGATATGGACTTTTCACGTACAATTTGAGGCAAGATCCAATCAGCTCTCTTTATAAGATCAATTCTATTGCTTTTAGGATATTTGCTGTTAATTTCTCCCAAAAAATTACTGCAAGCTCTTTGCCAAGGTTCACTTTCTGACCATAATTTTTCAATGTCCTCTTCAGTTAAAGGTACAACAATTTCTGCTTGGTCTATTCCTGCTAATTGATGAAGTCTCAATTTTCCTTTCAAAATTAAGTCAGATTTTTTTCCACATAAGTGTTTAATTTTTTATTTGGTTTATTTGGTAAAAATATCCATTCCAATATAATATCTTCTCTCTGCATTAATATTCCTGTAGGAGAATGCCTAGAAGGTAAAATAACCAAAATGCAATCCAGCTTTTGATCAATACGATCTACATGTCCTTCATGTACTTTTTTTTCTACCAAGGCCAATTCTTTCTCAGCCTCAGGTGATAATTCTCTTGGACTATTTAAGTCCTTGTCACCTTCTAAGGTTTTGAACAAATTATTCAGTTCATCATTTTTTACCCTAACAATAGTTTGTAGATGAGAAATCTCCCCAAATAATCTTTGAAAGTCATTAAGAGTCTGTAGGCGATCTCTCCTAATTTGTACCTTTTGTGGCCTAATTTTTTGTAGCTCTATTTTATATCCTAAATAATTAATAGAATCTCCTCTTTGTATCTTTTCAGGAGCAATTTGTAATCCCCAGCAAGGCAATATTTTCTTTACTTCTTCAAACATTCTTTCTAAAGTATCTGCATTTGAGTCAGCTAGTAAAATATCATCCATATAATGATAAATTATAGATTTAGGAAATTTTTTATGTATCACTTCCAAGGGCTGTTGTACAAAATATTGGCACAGGGTTGGACTATTCAACATTCCCTGTGGGAGGACTCTCCATTGAAATCTTCTAACCGGTTGAGAATTATTGTAAGTAGGCAACATGAAAGCAAATCTTTCTCTGTCTTTTTCTTGTAGGGGTACTGAAAAGAAACAGTCTTTTAAATTGATAACTATGAGAGGCCATCCTTTAGGTAAGAGTAGGCAAAGGAATTCCAGATTGTAGAGAGCCCATTGGCTGAATTACTTTGTTAATTGCTCTAAGGTGTGTTACCATTCTCCATTTACCAGATTTCTTTTTAATAACAAATACAGGAGAATTCCATGGGCTAGTAGACTCTTCAATATGCTGAGCATTTAACTGTTCTTCTACCAGCTCTTCTAAAGCCTGGAGTTTCTCTGTTGTTAAAGGCCATTGATGAACCCATACAGGTTTGTCTGTTAACCATTTTAAAGGTAGAGCTGTTGGTGTCTTTGGAAGATCATCAGTTTTTGTGCCCTGTTCTTGTATAATATGGATGGCTGGTGACCACTCATTAGAATAATACCTTCTAATATTTCTCTCAGAAACATGTGCTAGTTTATGATTTATTTCTGAGGTTGGAGGGATGTTAATCTGAGTATTCCATTGTTGTAACAGGTCTCAACCCCACAGGTTCATGGCTATGTTAGCCACATATGGTTTTAATCTGCCCCTCTGTCCTTCTGGGCCTATACATTCGAGCCATCTTGCACTCTGTTTAACTTGAGATAATGTTCCAATTCCTAACAGTTGAACATTTACCTCCTGAAGAGGCCAAGATGGATGCCAAAATTCTGGTGCAATTATGTATGGTGACATCAGCACCTATGTCTACCAGACCAGACAACAAAACGCCATTTATTTTTATTGTTAATTTTGGTCTTTGTTCATTTATAGAAGTTTGCCAAAAGAATTTCTTTATGGTCTCTCCTGAATTTTCTGTTCTCTCTGTCTCAGTTGTTCCATTACTCTGAGTAGCCTGGTTTATTCCAATAGGCATTTGGTTATTTAACTGCTCTGAGTAGGGACTCCTCTATGATTGCAGGAAAGGTCTGAACTGGATTCACTGTAGGAGCCTGCCTGAGGCCCCTCTGGGAGTTTCCCGAAGACTGAGGCAAAGTATTACCTTGTCTGTCCCTTGTCGATCTACATTCATTGGTCCAGTGTCTTCCCTTACCACACCTTCTACATACTCTGGAAGGAAGGGGCATTCTGTTGCCATTGTTCCTTGAAGAAACATTGTTTCTAGAAGTGCCCTGTTTACAGTTCCTTTTCAAATGTCCTTGCTTTCCACATCCAAAACATCTGACATTCCTCAAACCTCTTGAAATTGCTTCT
Organism: Onychomys torridus; assembly: GCF_903995425.1. Lineage (NCBI taxonomy): Eukaryota > Metazoa > Chordata > Mammalia > Rodentia > Cricetidae > Onychomys > Onychomys torridus. The sequence continues at coordinate 9,320,300 of NC_050451.1, read as the reverse complement.
CCTACCCACATATTATCATGATCATGAGCCTCAACATTAACCGTGTCTCTAATCCAATCTTCCAAGGGTGCAGATCTTGCCTTTAATGGCCTGATTATTCTCTTGCATGCTTCGTTTGCGTTCTCAAAAGCCAAAGATTCAATTATTATCTGGCTAGCTTCTGAATTTGGGACCATTCTCTTTACTGCTGAAGTCAGTCTTTGTAAGAAATCTGTGAAAGATTCTTTTGGGCCCTGTATAACCTTTGTAAATGACTCAGTTTTCTTTCCTGGTTCTTCAACTCTGTCCCATGCATTCAAGGCTGCCATTCAACATATAATTATAGTTTGGATATCATATAAACATTGTGTTTCTACTACAGCATATTGGCCTTCTCCAACAAGCTGATCCTGGAAGATTTGTATACCTCTATCCCTACATTGTTTTGCTATGTTTTTAGCTTCCTCTTTGAACCACATTTGCCACTGGAGCTGCTGTCTGGGTTCCAGAACCACTTGTGCCAGCTCCTGCCAGTCCTGTGGTATAATCCCATTATAAATTGACCAGGAGTTTAACATTTGCTTTACATATGGAGAATGCATGCCATAAGATACTATTGCTTCCTTAAACCTTCGTAAGTCTAACATTTCAACTGGAGTCCAAATATTTTGTGTATTCACTTGACCAGGTTGCTGTTGTATGGTTACCGGATAAATTAAGGGTGATTGTGTGAAAACAGGCTTTCTTGCTGTAACCTTATAATCCAATCCTGAAACAACTTCACTGTTAATTTCTTCTGTCTGAATCTGAATTTCTCTATAATTCATTTTAACAGGTTTAACAAGTTTTTCTAAAATTTTTATCCTGACACTTAAATTGACTGTCTTTTTAAATTGTAAAATAAGGATAAGAAGAATAATAATGTACATAATTCGATCAACATTAATCTTCTCATATAGTTGTTCCATTACCATACTGCCTAAAATTTCAAACAAAGCCCAATTTTCTTCCAATGTATACATAAAACCCATTTTTTTAAAATGTGGAAAAAAAAATCTCTCTTAAATATTTTCCTTTAAAATATCTGATATAAATGACTTACCAATTCTGCGTAGAACAGTAGAAATCCGAGGGAATTTCCAAACAGCTACCTAGCGTCCGAGGTGGGAATCCAGAGAGAGAGAGAGAGAGAGAGATAGAGCAAGAAAGCGCGTAGCCACGTTCTGGCTAAAAGCTTGAATTCAACTGCTTTAATGTTCCTGTCTGAGCCGAGTAGAGCCTGGGCTATGGCTTCCTTAAGCTCGGACAGACTACATGCACTGGCATTTCAGCCAAAAGCAACCTATCTGCAGTTGCGTGTAGCTACTGCAATTAGCAGTAGCTCCCTCAGGCCTGAGTTGTTTCGTAGCACCGGCTTTTTAAGCAAGTAACTCCAGCTGAGGCTGTAACTGCCTGTAGCTAAGGTAGGTTGGGCCTGAGTCCTAAGCTGAACTAGGCCCGGGTTAGGCCAGGGCTAGGCCCGAGCTAGGGAGCCAGGCCCGCCCAGGCGGGAAGCCGGACCCACTGCCAAGGCAAGCTGTTTTTTAATGAATTCTTGCCATGTTGGGCGCCAATTGTAGATGTAACCGGCTTGTTAAATAAGAAACACAGAACCGATTGCAGAGTTAAAAACCACGAGGTCAGAGCAAGAGCGGAAAAACCTTACCCTTCACTGCTTCTGCTGTTCTTCCTCTCCACAAGAGACCTACTTCTGTGCATCTTGTCTATTTAAAGACTTTCTGTCCTGTTTTCTCATTGGTTGTAAACCCAGCCACATGACCTCCTCGTCACTGCCTGTTTGTACAGACCTCCAGGTCTTCTATGGTTGGTATTGAGATTAAAGGCGTGTGTCTGCCATGCTGGCTGTGTCCTTGAACACACAGAGATCTGCCTAGCTCTGCCTCCCAAGTGCTGGGATTAAAGGTGTGCCCCACTACTGCTCAGCTTCTGCTTTAGCTTGCTCTGACCTCAAGGCAACGTTATTGACATACAAATAAAATCACATTTCAATACAAATAAAATATCACTATACTTGGGTCAAGTTTTATTCAAAATTTCATATATGAATCTAATATTTATGTATATGCTGATGTCCTGTTTTCCAAGCACCATTTATTAAAGATGCTGTCTTTTCTCCAGTGTATATTTTGGCTTCATTGTTAAAAATCAGTTATCTATAGTTATATGGACTTCTATATGAATCCTCTATTCTATTCCTTTGATTTGTATATCTAATAAAAGGTCATGAATATGAGAAAGAATTTTCTTAGGAAAGAATGGATTTGCCAGAAACAGGGGAAAAATAAGAGAAGGTAGTAAGGAAAGTAAGCATAATACAATACATGTATGGAATTGTCAACAAACAAAAATAAACATTGCCAACATATTAGTTTAAATGATCAAAAACCTGACCGAGCAACATAGGGAACAAAGACTTGATTTTACCTCATAGTTGGAATATTAGTACTCAGCTCACTTTCTCATTTTTGTTCAGACCAGGACCACAGTCTGTGGGATGATATCATTCCCATTTAATGTTTTCTTCCCATTTCAATTAACTCAATCTAGAAATTCCCTCACAGACATGCTCAAAGGTTTGTTTCTGTAATGATTCTAAATACTATCAAGTTGACAATAAATATTCACCATAACAGATGAAATATTCTTACTATCATAAACAATATCTATGACAAATTATATAGGCAGCATCATACTTAATCCTAAATGACTAAATACTGTTTTCTTAAAATTCGTATCAAAGCACAGGTGCTCTTGCCATTTCCCTTTGCCCTTATTTGGGAAGTTACATGTAGTCAGTTACACTGTAACATAGGACATTTGGTTGGAAAGAAGTCAGATTGCCTTTGAGTGAATAATCTATGGACAACCAATGGATCTATACAAGCACATATACAACTACTATAATTAATAATAGGGATCAACAATATCATTGGGTTCAAAATTAATGCAGAAAAATCAAATGTATCTATGAATAAAAGCAATGAACAACCCAAATTGAAAATTAAAGTAATCTTTTTCACATTATGTTAATATATATTAGAAAGTTTTATAAATTCCTGTATACAGAAAACTAAATGTATTGCCAAAAAACTTCAGATAGAAATCAGTAAATGGAATTGCTCCATGGTAATAGGCTATGTGGTAGTTTGAATGAGAATGGTCCCCACAGGTTTATATGTGTGAATACCTGTTCCCCAGTTCTTGGAACTTCTGGAGAATTGGGAGGTGTGGCCTTGTTGGGGAAGTATGTCGCTGTGAGTGGACTTTGAGGTTTCAAAAATAGGCATTCTCAGCATGCTTTCTCTGTCTACCACCTGCTAAGGGGTCAAGATGTGAGCTCTCAGCTGCTCCTGCTGCCACATCTTTCCTCTGTCATCATGGACTTTAACCATCTAAAACAGCAAGCCCAACTAAATACTTCTTTTATAAGTTGCCTTGGCCATGGTGATTTGTCACAGCAAAAGTAAAGTAACAAATATAAATTAGAAATTCAATATTTTCCATGATAAGTCTATCCAAATATAAATGTTTAGATTCTGTGAAATCTCTATCCAAGTTCACTACGTTTTTTTAATATTTTTAATTAATTTTTTAGATTTTCTTTTACTTTTAATAAAATGCATGTGTGTATGTCTCTGTGGGGGTTTTGTGCAGGTACCCTCAGAGGCAAGACATGTTAGTTCCTCCTTACAATTGTAAGCCAATAAGCATGCTTAGGAACTTGGATCTTCTGCAAGAGCTGTATACATTCTTAACTACTAAGCTTTCTCTCTTGTCTCTTAAATTATTCATTACTCATTCGTGTGTGTGTGTGTGTGTGTGTGTGTGTGTGTGTGTGTGTGTGTACATGAGTGTGACAGCACATTTTCAGAAGTCAGAGAATAATTTGTGGAGCTGGTTTTCACCTTTGACCATGTTTCTCCTTCAACCATGTGGGGACCAGGCATCAAACTCAACCTCAGCCATTTGCTGCCCTTTCTTTTTAAACACAGTTTGAAAACCTAATTATGAATCTTATACAGAATTTATGTTACATGAAAACACAGAGGATCAGAATAGCTAAAACACTGCAGAAAAAAAAACTTTTTATGCATCCAAGGATCATATGAAAACTTAATCTAACTTAACACCTAATATATACAAGTATATTTTATAACAAAGGAACTTAATCACAAATAATTTCTGTTAAAAAATCACATTTGATTTAGAGAAACGTTCAATTCATTGAGCATCTGCTTCACACCAATCCTCTAGGAAATGGAGGTCCAGCAGTGAATTAGACAGGTAAGATTTCCAACAAAGAGAGAGCCAAAAAGCAAATGAATGGCTTGTATGGCATAGAGAAAGACAGACAAGATATTATAATAGGATCTTCACAGACAGTCTCACTTTAAAAGCAGGTATTTATGTATATAATGGACAGGTAAATTTTTATTGCTTGTAAAAACATTTCCACTATATATTCATGCCAAGTGTAATTTTTTCTTAAAACTAAAATATTAAATTTCAGCAGAAGTTGAAGAAACCATGAAAGAGAGCCATCCAATATTTGTGACTAGAGGTAAAATCTTCAATTGAGATAGAGCACAGACAACAGACCCCAGCACTGAGGGTATGTTTGGGCACTTGGAAAGACAGAAAGACTGCACAGCTCAGACAGAAGCATTGGAAGTACAGCAGTGGACGACCCAAGATCAGACATCTACTTTCTAAAGTGTAATCGAACTGCCCTGTGAGGGTAGGTGTTCCAAAGAATGCAATGTGACCCAGAAACATGGCTTAATTGGGGAGTTCTGAATTCAATGGCCCTGAGCACTAAAACTGGAGCTTTTCCATTGTGTTTGTTCTTATGAAAACTGATGCAGGTGAGGAATTCTCTGCATGGCATTTGTCATGGACAAGTCAGTTGATCCCATGCACTGCCCATAGACTGGAAAACCCAAGTCAGGAGTGGCAGTTTGCTGGCTCTCTTAGCAATTTTGACCTGTGGAGAAGCAGGTAAGATAAATGTTCTCATCCTGAACACTTAGATTGTTAAAAATAAGCAAACTCGATGTATTGTTCTATTTGTTAAGTGGACCAAATAGTTTTGGTTGTCATGTTGGTTATATACAGAGAGAGTGTTTCAGTTTTTCAACATAATGTGATTTTCTCCTTGACAGTTGTAATTTTCATTGTATATCTTTATATCCTGCTGTGTCTTCCTCCCTTTGAGTTTGGTTTTGTGAGCATGGTCATATTTTGGTGTTTACTTGGAAACTGTTGCTGTTAATCTAGTATCCAATCCCTCTTCCTGGCACTCCTGATTTTACCCAGGTGTTCAAGTTTTGCAGACAGCTGGTTCCTGTCCTTTCTGGAGAAATGGCTTCACTGGTAACCCATTATGTATGTATTGCCCCTTCCGTGGTACACCTGGTCTCAGTGCAGGAACACAGACAAAATATAACATGAACTCAGAGGTGACAATCCCTTCAGATATGAGCTTGCATTCCAGTTCAGGTAAGTAACACACAGGGGAACAGACTTGGGGTGAAGGGACAGTCATTTTTTTTCTAATTTTTATTAAGAATTTTTTAATTCATTTTACATATCAATCACAGATTCCCTTCTTCCCTCCTCCTGCCCTCCAGCCTCCACCCATTACCCCCCAGTCCCACCTAAAAGAAAGGCCTCCCGGGGAAATCAGCAGAGACTGGTACATTCAGTAGAGGCAGGTCCAAGCCCCTCCCCCTGCCTCAAGGCCATACAAGGTCTCCCATCATAGGTAGTGGGCTCCAAAAGGCCTGGTCATCCTTGGCTTGAAGGAGGTTGGAATGTGGGGTGGGTTGTGGGGGAAGGCTAGGGGTTGGGGGGAGGGAGGACAGGGGAATCTGTGGTTGACATGTAGAATAAATAGACAATTTCTTAATAAAAAGAAGGAGAAAAAAAAAGCCTTTTCGTGCACCAGGGATAGATCATGATCCTACTGCCAAGGGGCCCCTTAAGCAAATCAAACTACACAACTGTCTCACTTATGCAGAGGGCCTAGTCCAGTCCTATGGAGGCTCCACAGGTGGTAGTCTAAATTTCATGAGTTCCCTCTAGTTTGGTTTGGTTGTCACTATAGCTTTCCCCATCATGATCTTGATGCCCCTTGATCATAGAATCCCTCTTCTCTCTCTTTGACTGAACTCCTGGAGCTTGGCCTGGTGCTTGGCTGTGGATCTCTGCATCTGCTTCCATCAATTACTGGATGAGGGGTCTATTATGACAGTTAGGGTATTCACCAATCTGATTACCAGGGTAAGCCAGCTCAGGCACCCTCTCCACTATTGCTAGTAGTCTAAGCTGGGGTCATCCTTGTGGATTCCTGGGAATTTCCCTAGCACCCAGTTTCTTCCTATCCCCATGATGTCTCTCTCTATCATGGTATCTCTTTCATTGCTCTCCCACTCCATCCCTATTCTAGCTCGACCGTCCCATTCTCTTATGATCTCATCTATTTCATCTCTCTCCCCTACCCTCTGTTGCCTACCCCTCACACCCAGTTTACTCATGGAGATCTCATCTATTTTCCCTTCCCAGGGCAATCCATGCATCCCTCGACGTTCTCCTTGTTAGCTAGCTTCTCTGGAGTTATGGGTGGTTGTCTGGTTGTCCTTTGCTTTACATCTAGTATCCACTTATAAGTGAGTACATATCATGTTTGTCCTTCTGAGTCTGGGTTACCTCACTCAGGATGATATTTTCTAGTTCCATCCATTTGCCCACAAATTTCATGATATCATTGTTTTTCTCTGCTGAATAGTAATCCATTGTATATATATATGCCATATTTTCTTTATCCATTCTTCAGTTGAGGGGCATCTAGGTTGTTTCCAGGATCTGGATAGTATGAATAATGCTGCTATGAACAGAGTTGAGCATGTGTCCTTTTGGTATGCTTGAGCATTCCTTGGGTATATGCCCAAGAGTGGTATAGCTGGGTCTTGAGGAAGATTGATTCACAATTTTCTGAGAAATCACCATACTGATTTCCAAATTAGCTGTACAAGTTTGCACTCCCACCAGCAGTGGATGAGTGTTCCATTTGCTCCACATCCTCTCCAACATAAGCTGTCTGCAGTGCTTTTGATCTTAGCCATTCTGACAGGTGTAAGATGATATCTCAGAGTCATTTTGATTTACATTTCCCTGATGACTAAAGATGTTGAGCAACCCTTAGATGTCTTCTAGCCATTTGAGACTCCTCTGTTGAGAATTCTCTATGGTGATATTGTGTTCCCCAAAATATTGTACACCCTAATAAACTTATCTAGGGTCAGAGAACAGAATAGCCACAATATTAAACATAGAGGTTAGGCAGTGGTAGCACACATCCCTTTAATCCTAGCATTCCAGAGGCAGAGATCCATCTGGATCTCTGTGAGTTCTAAGCCACACTGGAAACAGCTAGGCATGGTGACTCACACCTTTAATCCCAGGAAGTGGTGGCACGAAGCAGAAAGGTATTTAAGGTGTGAGGATGAGGAACTAGAACTGGTTAAGCTTTTAGGCTTTTGAGCAGCACAATTCAGCTGAGAGGCATCCAATCTGAGGAAACAGGATCAGCTGAGGAATTTGCAAGGTGAAGAAGCTGTAGCTTGTTCTGCTTCTGTGATCTACCAGCATTCACCTCAATACCTGGCTCCAGGCTTGTTTCTATTAATAAGACCTTTTAAGATTCATGCTACAATTCTCTGTTTAGCTCTGTAGCCCATTTTTTAGTTGGATTGTTTGGTATTTTGATGTCTAGGTTCTTGACTTCTTTATATATTTTGGAGATCAGCCCTCTGTCAGATGTAGGGTTGATGAAGATCTTCTCCCGTTCTGTAGGCTGGGACAGTCAATTGTGAGAAGTCTCTTTAGTCTTAAAGAAGAGTAACCATTTTGTCTAACTTTGCCATGAACAAAACAGAGGATGTACCTGCTTCAGTGGACTTTCTCCTAGCATGGAGCTGAAATGGAAAGCAAAGGACTTAAGTCCAGATAAACAGAACAGTTCACTGCCTAAGTAAAGGCACTTGATCGCTTAGCCATTTTAAATTTGGTTTTCTGCTTCCTTTAACTGCAGGATTCCATAGATAGAGATTCTGATAAAATCATGTTTCTAGAATTCTGGAAACCAAAGCTAGCTGGAGAAGAGAATGAATCTGCTATGAGTCCTCTCCTTCTCTGTGAAAAAAAGTGCTTACCAACATAAAGACATTAGCAAAACAAGGGAAACTGATTTGAAAGATGTCTGAAGATATTGTTGATAAGATTGTGGGGAAATAGAAACTGTTGCACATGATTTGGGGCATAGCAAATGGTTTCAATCTTTCTAAGGCAAAATCTGTTGCAATGTATTAAAACCTTTAAAATTGTTCATAGTTTTGACCTAGAAATTCCATTTCTACAATTATATCCCAAAGAATTCTCCTGAAGAGAAATAAATTAAATTTTAAGTACTCAGAAATACAGTAGAAAATAGAGAAAAAAAAAAAACAACCTAGTAAATAATCCAATTACTAAGCACATGGAAAGGATAATAAATCAGCACAAAGAAATACAGTATTACCTTTCTAAATAAAAAATATTGGATTGATGTTCAAACTTGGAATGAATATGAAATTAAGCTAAATGAAAACATTAGAACACAAAATGTTGAAAACATATTATTCCCTAGGACATCTGCCTCTCAGTGGACTCATAAATGAGCAAATCAACCCTTCCAAAGAGGTATGGCAATATTACTCTATTATAGAAACACACACACACACACACACACACACACACACACCACATACACACACTACACACATACACACACACACCACACATACATACACACACATACAGCATATACACATACACACATATACCATACAAACTCACAAACACATATACACACCACACACATACCACATATACACCACATATATACAAATACACATATACCATAAAAACACACACCATATACACACACATACATACACACATACACACCACACACATACACCACACACACACCATACTTACACACATCAAACACATATCACACAAACACATACACACCACACACATACACACCACACACATACACACCACACACATACACACCACACACACATACCATATACACACACATACACACCACACATACACACCACACACACATACCATATACACACACATACACACCACACATACACACCACATGCACACACCACACACACACGCACACACCACACATACACACCACACACACATATACACCACACACACACACACACACACACACACACACACACACACCACATACACACACTTGTGTTGTGCACACACAGAGCACAACAGCAGAAAGAGCAGTAGCAATTCTGAAGAGCTTGTGTGTGCTGAGCTAGACAGTGGAGACACACAGGAATGTAAAGATAAGTATTGTCTTTGTAAACTCACAGTGAAGCAAGATGCACAACAGGTCAGCTACATGTGCCATGAAGGTGAAAAGTATCCACTTGTTGCCATAAACTGGGTGTTGAATACAGTGATGCAGAGTATACAACTTGGTGGAATTCTGTAGTGGGAAGAATGTTTATATCCTCCCAGAATTCATATTCATTCTCATTCTCTCTCTCTCTCTCTCTCTCTCTCTCTCTCTCTCACACACACACACACACACACACACACACACACACACACACACACAATGTGATGATATTTGGACGGGGAGTTTTGTGAAGGACATTTAGTTTAGATGACAGGGCTGCTGTACAAACATTAGGACAAGACTAGAACTTGTTGGGTTTCTACACACACTTGTGGCTGTGGCTAAAGTGAGCAGGGGCACAGGCCAGTTATAATTCTTAGATTAAGGCTCTTGCCTTGCTTTGGCAATAGAAGTCCTTTGGAGTAGTGAGAGTCAGTTTTCTTGTGAGAAGTAGCTCCCAGTAGATCTCCCACACTCTAATTGGCAGTCTTAGACCCATGTACATAGGCACAATACTTATTGGGCTCAATGAGATACAAAAAGAAGGCAAGAAATCGAGACTGGTATATGTTGGGGAAGAGACCTAGAAGAGGTTGCCCTGGGATTAGGAGTGGATATGATCAAAATGGATTGTATACATGTAAGAAGTTTTCAAATCACACGTAGTTTTTCTTGAGGTCTTTATCAATTGTTCTTTCTGGAGTCTTATAATCCACATTTTAAAAAGAGAATTAGCATCTTCTATCTCATTTCCCTAAAGCTAAATTGACGCAGCCTATTCCACTTGGCAAGGTGATCATACATTGCTAGGTTTTTCTTTTGTTCTGGAGAATACTGATGGTAAATGAACTTGTCACTGTGAGTCAACCAATAGTTAACACCTTGTGAAGTTTTCCCTGATCTCAGTCTGTTCTGGGAAGAAGCATTATTCTCTCCCATTGTGTACATGAAAACGTTCATCATTTCTTATCTCCTGCCACTTTCTAGTAATTGCAGGTTATCTCTATTCACATCACTCTTATCTATATTCCTAGAACCTGGTAAGTGACTGAGATACATCAGTTGTTAATTTTTAGCACCTATTGGCTAAGTGAATGGACACATGCAGATTTAGTCACTAGAAGATGTGACAGTGAGGAAGAAATGAAGGATTATATTGGAAATACCACATCTGAAAGGAAAAGAACATCATGGTGATGGAGCTTCACAGTCAAAACATAGAAAGGCTATTTTTACTGCTATTCTATGAGAGTGGTCCCTCACTTTGTATTTTATGGATGCTTATATGACAATTAGGACTTCATCAGTGAAGCAACCTCTATGGTGTAGTTGTGTAGCAGAATCTAGAGCCCTATTGTTATCTAAACTGAAACACAAATCAAGAATCAGACACCAGAAGAAGAAACATTTTTTTTGTCTTTTTTTTTTTCAGAGCTGAGGACCGAACCCAGGGTCTTGTGCTTGCTAGGCAAGCACTCTACCACTGAGCTAAATCTCCAGTCCCCAGAAGAAGAAACTAAACAAGATCTAAAGGAAGCCAAAACAATTGCGACTATAACTTTACTCACACAGGACAGTCAGCTGATGAGTATCTATACAGATATTGATTCCTTTCTGCCTCCATGTCACTCAGGAATCCTGCTGTGGCCCAATCTAGACAAAAACACAGAAGACAGGAACTTCTTGAAAGAATCTTCAACCTCAGAGTTGACAATGACATGTCCTTAGCAAAGTTGGTGCTAGAGGTCAAGAAAGGGTTCCTGTGAGTCATGATGCTTGATCACTCTTATTGGATACTTTATGCATCAAGGCAGTGTTGGGTTTCTTGCCAAAGTCCTGTGAACATATCATCTGTTAATTTTATGGTCTCTCTGTCACTCTAATACAGGACACACACTTGGATCTCAGCTGTATAGAAGCTTTTATTAATGCCTTCAAGATTCAAAGAAGGAACAGAGTTAATTTGAACAAAGCTCTTGCTCCTCATGGCTACATTTGAAAGCCTTTTGGCCCCTGCTCCAAGTATGAGCCAGTGTTCCAACACTGCTGCAGAAATGGTCAAACAAGTCTCCACTGTGTTGATTTACTGTCTAAACACTGAGAGTGAGTGTAGATTAGTGGTAAGAAATAAGTGGGCAAATGGGTTCATACCTAATTACTTGAATAACTCACATGTCCATAAAATACAAACAAGATAATTGCTCAAAATTATAACTATTCTTAGTGTTCAGGTTTTTTCCCTGTGGATTGTTATATAAGAGACAACATGTGATAAAATCAACAATGTCCTCTGCAACAGTCTGAAAGTACTCACAATAATGAGCTTTGCAGGGCCACTCATTATAGTGTCCTTCAATGTAATCAAGCAGCACCACACAAAAGCACAGTTTAATAAAGAGCTTTATGGAGACCTGGAATGATAGGCATGAGCCAGAACAACATTTCAATATATTAAATTATGTCTTCTAGATAGAATTTTTTATTCTTTGCTCTTCATAGGGAAGCCTGAGAGAACAGTTAGTGTGGCTTTTTAAAGTTTTAAAAGTCAAATATTCAGCTGCGGTAAAATATTAAAATAAATGTAGAGGAGCATGGCTTCTACTTTCAGCTACATGCCAGTCAAGGGTCCCCTGGTGATGTGTTTATCTACATTGTCTTATTACCAATAAAATCTCAGGAGTCAGATATTAGGGTAAAAAATCTAATAGATCAAGAAAGCAGCAGAGGAAGAACCAGCTGACCCTCTCTCCATACCTTCCACTTCAAAAAAGACCACACACACACACACACACACACACACACACACACACACACACACACACGTTTCTCCCTTTTCTTTCATACACATCTCTCCATCCATATTGCTGTCTTCTGTATGGCTAACTCCAGTTAGCTAACCACTAACTCCACCCCTGATTCAAGGTTAACATTATTAACAGTCTCAGCATGTAAGTGTAATCAAATATCCCATAACATTTCCCCTTTTTGTCTAAATTAAAAGGAAAGGTTTTAACTCTGACACAGTAAAACTATATAGAATAAGAACAATTATCAGGTATTGTCCAAATAAAAAGGAAATGTTTTAACTCTAACAAAGTAAATTATATGCAATAAGAACAATTATATGTATTGTTTAAATGAAAAAAAAAAAGGTTTTAGCTCTAAAAAAAGTAAAACTATATACAATAAGCAATAATTACTCAAGAATTACATTCATAATGTCCAGTCCATTTGTATTTGGTAAATTTTAAGAAAATACTCTACTATCTATTCTACATTTATGAATCCAGTGTTTTATAGCTAAATCAGTTTCTGTTATAACTTGAATTATCAGCCTAAATTGTCCTTTTAGACTTTAAAACATTTCTTAGATAAGTAAATTAGGGGGTTGGGAATTTAGCTCAGTGATAGAACGCTTGCCTAGCAAGCACAAGGCCCTGGGTTCTATCCTCAGCTCTGGCAAAATAAATGAATAAATAAATAAATAAATAAATAAATAATAAAATAAATAATAAAAATAAAAAATTAAGCTTTTATGTCTCTCAACCTTACAAGCCTTACATTTCTTTTATAAGTTTCTTTTCAGAATTTGCTAACAAAGAAAATGATATAACTACCTATCCTTCAACCCTAACAGAAACTTGAGAAGGATACACTATTATCTAAGCAAACAATTTCTAAAACTATAGAAATGACAGAACCACCTGGCTACCTGGATGCCCCAAGGTTCCTCTGCAACCTTGGGGCATCCATCTTCAGCCTACAGACTACAATATCTGACAGACTTTTTCTTGGAGCATTAATTTGGAAGAACTGTCCTACCTTGTCTTTGCAAAGTCTAGCAGTCATATTCTTTTGTCTTCTACTTGCCAAATTTGGACAGCATACTGTCATCAGTTGAGGCAAGGACAATTTCTTACCCAACAGCTAACTTTGCCACAATGAAAGCAAACTCCATGTGGAAGTTCTTCAATGCCCATTATCTTCTCTGAAGTAGATTGGTGCTGCCAGAAGCAGACATATCTCACTGCCATGAAAAGCCTTATGTTACTAAAAGATCTTAAATGCCGTATTCTGTATATCTCTGGAGTGTTTGAAGACCATTTATTTATCTAAAATATTTATCTCTGTTTGACCTTGGAAACATACCTAATATGGCTACAAATTTGATTGTTACAGATGACTTAACTACTAACCTGCATTTCTTAATGACCCTAAGTAGTTTGTAATAATAGCTTTCAAAGACTAGAACTTTACCTTACTTTTTAAATGAGCAGCATAAGTATAATACCTTCAACAAGAATAGAAACATATCCATAGTATAACAAAAATAACCTTAAATTTGTATCAATATACAAAAATCCATACCAATGTAAAATATTTGAGTAGCTGCTTTTTTGTTTTAAAGTAGATTCAATAATCTACAATTTTATCCTATCATTCCTATATCCCATCTTTTTTTAGAAAGAGGTCTCTGAATCTAACTTACCTTGTCTAGTTCTATCCCTGACCATGAACAGTAGCAACTTGCAACCAACTCCCCTAAAGGATGCTAAACCTTTCCTGTTTTAATCTAATCTTTATTCATTTTGATGGCATCCATAGCTTTTCTTCTCCTGTGGGAACAAAAGCAAAAGCTCTTTCCCACTGTGACACATATCCTTGTTTCCATTCTGAGGTCAACACATCTTTAATGACTTAATTCAGCAGTTTTGTTTTTGTTGTTGTTGTTGTTGTTGTTGCTTTTACTATCCAATGTCTCTCTGCAGCTATCATTCCTTTCTCATTAGCATTTTAAAAATTTAAAGTTAATAAAGTATTGTTTAATCTTTCTATGTAGGTTTTTATTACCTCTTTCTGTTTATTAAGCATCTCTTAAAGTATGATTAGACCTTTCTATAACTGTTTGTCCTATAAGATTGTGTGGTACACCTATAATATGCTTGATGTTGTAATATGCAAATAACTGTTTTATTTTACTAGAGACCTATGCTGTAGCATTATCAGTCTTAATTTGTACAGGTAGTCCCATAATGAGTATAACTTCTAATAAATGTGCAATTACCGAATCAGCCTTTTCATAACTCAAAGCAGTTGCCCATTGAAACCCTGAATATATATCTATGGTATAGTGCACATACTTTAATTTTCCAAACTCCATGAATGAAACATATCCATTTGTCAAGTTTTTTTTTCTTTAGTCCATTCACTGTATTCTTCTGAGTCAATTCTCTGTCTACATGGCTTCTTTTGTCAAGTTTTATATCTTTGAGTGCCCTTTGGATTATTTCCTGCAGGTAGTGATGTTTGGTTATACAAAGAACAGGTAAGACATTTCCTTATAATTTCATTGGCTTGGTGCCCAGTGATAGAAAAAAAATCTTTCTTCAAACCTTTGCTATTAACATTGTATTTCCTATTAAATTCTGAAAATACTTAGCACATTTTCTACCAATAGTGGATTGATTTTTATTTTTACTTTGTGCTAGAGAGACTGATTACACTCACATGGGATCTGATATACATTACATAGAAGGGATGATTTCTATTTTTTATTATTTATTGTAATTGAAAAATAAAAAAGTTAATTCTGAATCACCTGGAATACATTTAGCAGTTTTAATATTTAAAAAAAAAAAAACAAAAAAAACCAAAAACAACAACAACAAAAAAAAAAACACTTTCTGCATAATGAGAGTCAGTAACTATATTAAGGGGTGCGGGAAATCCTAATAATACCATGAGAATAACATAATTTTGATTTTTGAACTCAGCCATAAAGGTTTTGAGCCACTTATTTCTCCTGACTTATAACCTAACTTTCCTGATTTATTTGCATCTGTATAAAATGGAGGGGCTCCAAAAATTGGTGTTCCTCATACAATGTGAAGAAGGAACCAATTAGTTCTTATAGACTAAAGTTTCTTACTTTGGGGTTACTTATTGCTAATATCTCCCAAAATACTACTGCAAACTTTTTGTCTTATGTCCATTTTCTGCCCTTAATGAGGCAATTTAGGCCTTGTAAAAGGTACCACATTTCTGCTGGGTCTATTCATGTTACGAACAAAGTCTCAACTGTCCTTTCAGAATCAACTTAGAAACCCTATATAGGTCTTTACTTTTTTACTCTGTGTGGTAAAAATATCCATTCTAGGATATTGTCTTCTCTTTGTATAAGAATGTCTACAGAAGAATGAGTAGAAGGTAGTTTGACTAGGACACAATCAAGTTCTGGATCCAAGAGATCCACATATGCATCCTATAATTTCTCTTGTCCTAAAGCCAATTCTCTCTCAGCCTAGGCTGACAATTTTCTTGGACTATTTAACTCTATCACTTTGTAAGGTTTGAAATATATTTCTTAGTTCTTGAGTTGTTAATTCAATTTTAGGTCATAGCCAGTTAATACCACCCAGCAGTTTTTGAAAATCATCAAGAGTTCATAATTGATCTCTCTTGATTTGTACATTCCATGGTTGAAATTTTTATAAACCTATCTTATGTCCTAGGTAGTTAATAGAATCTCCCCCTTTAAATCTCCCCCTTTGTATTTTTTTCAGTAGCAATTTTTTAAGGTTTATTTTTATTTATTATGTATACAGTATTCTGTCTGCACATATCCCTGCACACCAGAAGAGGGCACCAGATCTCATTACAGATGGTTGTGAGCCACCCTAAGGTTGCTGGGAATTGAACTAAGGACCTTTGGAAGAGCAAGCTGTGCTCTTAACCTCTGAGCCATCTCTCCAGACCTCAGTAGCAATTTTTTAATGCCCAACAATACTAAATTTTCTTTGGCTGAAAGGGAATCCATGGAGTCAGAGTGTACTATGACTTTTTGTCTGAGAGGGTTAAGGGAAAAGACACACTTTTTTGATGATTTCCTATTCTATATTCTTCTTTTGCATTCTCTACTCCTTCTATCGTTCTTGATGTGTTTCCTATAACTCTATCTTTATTCTCTCTTATTCTTTTATTCTTGATGTTTTCCTTCTAACTAATTTTAACTCTATCTTTATTCCCTATATTTATAACCCTTGCAGATTATATATCCCAACAAAATCTTTCAGGCAATATAAAATTTGCAAAGTGGTTACATTCTATTTTTTCAAGTGAATGAATACAAGTAAAAACCATCATGTTTTCCATACCCATTACGTGATTAAACATTTTACATATTACAGGTGAAAAATAATTATCCCAAAACTCATGTACATTCATACCCAAACAACTTGTTATAGATTAACAGAGTATAAGCAAATAACATATACTTTTACTGTCAGGTTGCATTTTGTGGTTACAAAGAAGGACTAATCACTTTGTTACTTATCTCAAAAGGTAATCTTATATGAAATCTTAAAAGAATCACAAATTTAAACCTTTATATATAAAAAAGAATCAGCCAGCTCTACTTTAAAGCTTTAAGGTACATACCCACTGATCAACAGTTTCTTATATCAGGAGATTGAGGGCAGAAATGGGTATAAAGAATTAATCATTGCTTTTGGTCATCAACCAATCCCAGCAAGAAAAGTGAATCAGCTAATGACAGTTGGGCTGCTTTGTTCTTGTTCCCTGATCTTAAAGAGCTCCTCACTCAACAGCATGCCTTTCTAAAACTTTATACTTTCTTCTTTGGTTTTTAACCTCAAAGCTAATTAGCAAAACATATTAGTCTAACTTTAAATTATTTTCAAAGCTTTGTTTCAGCTATGATGCACTCCGAAACCTGTGAACATATCTTTCAACATTAAGGTTAAAAGAATTTAAGCTAGCTGAGCTACTAGCATTCAATTGTTCTCTTAATTATTAACCAAAGCCACAGTCTATGTGGCCTCTCTGTAGAAACTCATATGATGTAGATGTGTGACACTTCCTTGTTTTATTTTTTATCATCAAAACTCTATTTAAACTAACATTATTATTATTATTATCATCAATTAGACAGCACAGCTTAAGAACTGTACTTTATACTAAGCCACAGGTAAAAATGCCCAATAGAACAAGATGTTTCTAGGAGATAAACACACTACCTTACAGGCAGTGAGGAACTTCCTCATACCCATTCATACCATGCCAGATACCAAAGAAAAATAGCAGCAGCAAGCATGTAAAGGCACAGCAGAAGCAAAAGACATTCTGGAGTCTGTGGTCTTAGGGCCTTGCCTATCTGAGATTCATCCATCAGGAATTTTCCTCCGGGTGGGCTAACACCTGAACTGTAATTGCCACCTGCTGCTTCTCTGATATGGCCACCAGCAATTTTCTTTACTTCATCAAACATTTTTTTAAGGTATCTATATCTGAATCAGCTAGTAAGATATCAACCATACAATGGTAAATTATACATTGAGGAAATTGCTTACAAATTATTTTGAATGGTTGTTGTGCAAAATATTGACATAAAGTGAGGCTGTTTAATTCTCTGTGGAAGAATTTTCCATTTATAACTTTTAATATCCTGAGAACTATAAGTAGGCATGGTGGAGGCAAATTTTTCTCTATCCTGTTCCTGTAAAGGTATAGTTTTAAAAAACAGTATTTTAAATAAATCACTATAAGCAACCATTTTTGAGGTAGTAAAGAAGGGAAGGGAATCCCAGGCTATAAAGAGTCCACTGGCTGGATCACTTTATTAGTAACTCTTGGGCCTCTTACCATTCTCCATTTTCCTGAATTCTTTTTAATGACAAATATAGAATTCCAAGGACTGGTTGATTCTTCAATATGTTGAGCATGTAGCTGCTCCTGTTCTGATGCCTGTAATTTTTCAATGTTGAGGACTATTGTTCTACCAACACATCTTTGTCAGTTTACCATTTTAAAGGTATGGATGTTGGTACTTTTGAAAGATCAACAGCTGTTGTGCCCTGCTTATGTACAACCTGAGTGGTCAATGACTTTTCTTGGTAATATCTTTTAATATTTATCTCAGAAGCATTCTTTATTTTATATTTTGCTTCTGAGATTGCAGGAATAATAATCTATGTTTTCCATTGTTGTAGCAAATCATGTCCCCATAAGTTCATTGCTATGTTAACTGTATGGCTTTAATTTCCCTGTTCTTCTGGTCCTATATACTCAACCCACCTTGCACTTTGTTTTACTGGAGATAAAGTTCCAATCCCTAGAAGCTGAAATTTTACCTCCTGAAGAGGCCAATCTGGATGCCAAGATTTTGGTGAAATTATTGACTGTGCCTATGTCAACCAAACCTTCAATTACAATGCCATTTATTTGTATTTTTAGCTTTGGTCTCTGATTATTTATAGAAGTATGCCAAAATACTTGTTTCATGGTCTCTTATGGAAATTTTGTTTTACATACTGAAGCTGTTCTGTCATCCAGAGTAATATGGATTTTATCAATAGGCATTAAGTGTTTTAATTGCTCTGTGGATGATAATGCTCAGGAAATGGCTAAACCAAATTTGATGTTTGGCCTAAAAGAGGCCCCCTAAGGCTTTTCCTGATGACAAAGGGTTACCTTGCCTGTACCTTACTGATCTACCTCATTAATCTAATGCCAGCTTTTAACAAACCTTCTGCACACTCCAGAAGGCTGGGGCCTTCTGTATGGATTATCTTAAGAAAAACCACTGTTTCTAGGAATGCCTTGCCTACAATCCCTTTTTAGATGACCTTGTTTATCACAATTAAAACATCTGATATTTTGTTTGGTTTTTAAATTTTAGAAATCACTTCTCCTATCAAAGTAGCATCATAAGTATGAGATCCAATATCAGCTGTAATTCTGATTCATTCATCTATGGATGCTGATCTTGCCTTTTAAAAGCTAATCACCCTTTTGCATTTTGAATTAGCATTTTCAAAAGCTGAAGATTCAATTAATATTTGTCTAACTTCTGGATCTGATATTATTCTATTTACACTTGAAGTTAATCTTTGCAAAAAAAAAAAAAAAATCAGTGAAGACTTCTTTTGGGCCTTGTATAATTTTTGTAAATGACTCAGTCCTCTTTTCTGATTCTACAACCTTGTCCCAAGCATTCAAAGCTGCTAAATGACATCAACCCAAGATGTAAACATTAAATTCACACTTCCTTTGCAGTTCAGCATATAGACCTTCATCCAGAAACTGTTCTTGGCAAACATCAATACCAATAGCCCTGTTTCATTGTTCTATAGCCCTAATTTCCTCTTTCCACCATGTTCACCATTTTAACTAAGGACCAGCTTCCAATATTGCTGTAGCTAAATATTTCCAGTCTTGGTGGATAATTCTGTTCTGGGTTGCCCAGGAATTTAACATCTGTTTCACATATGGTGAATGCATGCCTTATAAAATAACCACTTCCTTAAATCTCCTCAAATCTAACATTTCTACAGGATTTCATTTAATTTTGCATAGCCTCAGAGGTCCCTATCATCTTATGATTATTTTTATATGGAAGCTGGATAAACTGTATTTTGCTTTCTAATAACCTTGGCTGCTCCTTTTCAGCTTCATCATGCAATGATGTGATAGGTTCTGCTCTAAATTCCTGTCTGTGTGCAAATATTTTTCTTAGTTTCATTAATAGATCTTTCTAAGGCTTATATCTTATCAATAGTAAGTATTTCTAAGGCTTGCATCTTATCAGTCAATTTTTCTTATTTGGCATAGTTATCAAACCACTTTTTTAAGGATGAAACATGAATTACCAAACTTATAGTAATTATAAATGTCATTATGTCAATTTCATCTAAGTTGATTATTCCTTCATTTGTTTTCTCCAATTTCAAGCCATCTATTATGGAACTATACAGAGTCCCAACTCTATGCATTTTAACAATATTCCCCATTCTTAACATGGAAAAGATTTTTTTTAAATATAACTTAATTCTCTCTTTCAGAATTCTCAAGTGTCTCACCAGATCTGCTGACTTTTCAGTTTGTCCGCAGCAAGGCAGCTATGACATCAGGCCCTGGGGTGTGTTGTGTGGTGATGGCAGCAGGAACAGAAGCCTAAATAGGGTTTGAGTGGCTGTCGAGGGAGCAAACCCAGGGAAAGCCGTAGACACATGAGGGGAGAATGTAGCCTCCTAAAAAGTAGACAAAGGGAGCCTGGCAGGAGAAGCCCATATGGTGGGAGGCAAGGACATGGGAGCTCCCTGAATGACAGAGCCGGTGGTGTTGGGAGGCTGTGACTCAGGCCGCAGTAGAGCTAACCTCTTCAGAAGCTGCCTCATAATCTCATGCCCCATGTTGGATGCCAGATGATGTGTTTATCTAAGTTGTCATATTACCAATAAAAACTTGGGAGTCAGATAGTGAGGTGAAAACCTGATAGTTCAAGAAAGTGCCAGAGGAATGACCAGATGACCCTCTCCACAATTCCAGATTGAAAAGAGCACAAAAAAACTCAAGGCCCTCCCTTCTTTTTCCTGTGGATCTCTCTATCCTTATTCCTGGTTTCTCTGTGACTAGTTCTTGTCAGCTAGTCACTGACTCCACCCCTTGATTAAAAGTTAACTTTATTAACAGTCTTGGAGCATCAGTGTGATCAAATGTCCTATAACACCTTGGTCATGCAGAAGCTGAGTGGGGCATAGCATAATGCAGGTATGGTGGTTAGTCTGGATTGCCAATTGACAAGATTTAGAATCATTGTGAAAGCCAACCTCTGGGTGTATCCTTCCCTAACATGTAAGATCCCTTTTACTCTCCCAATTCCTAGAAATCAGAGAAAGCTTTATCCCAAGCAAGCACTATGAACTATTCATTAGCCATATGGCATCGAATTTCCCCCTTCCTTGAAACCTGTTAGAAGGGACTTCCAGTCTGTTACATGGTTTTGAACTCTCCTCAGAGCTCCTATGACACTGTTATCTGTCTGTCTGTGACATTAGCAACTGTTTTAACAACTCTCTCATCTTAAAGGACAATCAGTCACAGTGTCTTCCTAGAGCCCCAAACCTGTGACCTTTTAATCTGGGCTGACAGAGCACCTGACATCTTGGATGCTGCAAGATGGATTTGAGAGGAAGTGAAATCTCTGTTCTCGAGCTGCATTAGATCCTCCAGCCAGGCCAGAATGTTCCCATCTGCTCAAAAGTCAGAGATTAAAGTGGGGCAGATAATTCCACTTAACCCCAGGATCCAGAGATGTCATTCAATACCTGTCTAGATGGAAAAGAGAACATCTAGAGGAAGCAGTGCTGACCAAGTCAGTAAGCATGGGAAAGTGGCATAGCTTCCATCTGAATAAGCATTGTGAAAGTGCACCCCTGAGTCTACTCAGCCTCAGTTTCCTTTTAGGGAAGCGTCATGCTTCACCAATACAGAAGATGACTACAAATTCATGTTCTTTGTTATTAATGAAAATCTCTTCTGGACAATAGCTATAAACTTGCCTGTTTTCTCTTTATTTCATATTTGTGTATGTTTATATGTGTAGTATACAAGCACATGTACATGTATTCACATGTGTGACAATATGGGCATGCATGTGAAGGTCTAAGATTGACCTTGATAGTATTCACTATTCACTCTCTAACTTATTCATTAACACAGGCTCTCTCTCTCTCTCTCTCTCTCTCTCTCTCTCTCTCTCTCTCTTTCTCTCTCTCCTTCTCTATGCTTTTTGAGGGAATCTCTCTATATAGTTCTGAGTGTCCTGGAAATAACTATGTAGACAAGGCTTGCCTCAAACTCACAGATATCCACTTGTCTCTGCCCCCCAGTTGCTGGGATTGAAGGTGTTTGTTACCATCCTGGGTGAGGTAAGGTCTCTACTTAAGCCCAGAGCTATTACATATTGCTCCCTCTTGCTCATAGAATTCACCTGCCTCTTTCGTTTAAATGCTGGAATTACAAGTGAGCCACCACACCCACATGACATCCATGGAGTCTCTGGGGATCAGGACTCCAGTCATCACAATTGATGCTTTCATAGAAAGAGCTTTGAGCACTGGGCTATGTCTCCAACCCCTGAAAACTGCCTGTTGACTATAATGTAGGAGTTAAATTCATAGCCCTATGTGATTCTACACAGTTCTCTGCAAAGAAGTGGGTGCTGCTGATGTTGAAAAGCTGCAGATTTAAACCCCAAAACAGCAGAAACTTATCCATACTTGTAATCTCAACACCTGAAAGGTGGTGACCAGAAGGAATTCAAGACAACCATAGAATGAAAAGCCCAGGATATGCGGGACTTGGTCTTTAAAAAGTATTCTAGGCTTCCTCATGGTTGCTTCAGTCTCTATGAACCCCTATGAGCTTTGCTTAGTTGATTCTTGTGTCCTCAATCCCTCTGGCTCCTATAATCCTTCCTCCCCCTCTTCTGTGGGGTTCCTTGGGTTTCACTTAATGTTTGGCTATAGGTATCTTCATCTGCTTCCACTGGTTGCTGGATGAAGCCCCTCTGATGGCCATTGGGCTAGACTTCTGTCTATGAGTATAGCAGAATATCATGGTTGTGTAGCTTGGTTGCTTGTGGGACTCCTAACAGTGGGAGTGGGGTTGTCTGACTTTTTGCCTACTCTTGGGACCCTCTTCCTCCAACTGAGTTGCCTCATCTAGCCTTGATATGAGGGTATGTGCCTAGTCTTATCGTAACTTACTATGCATTATTCGGTTGACATTCCTAGGAGGCCAGTCTTTTCTGAAGGGAAATGGGGAAGGATTGGATCTGGGGGAGAGGGAATGTGTGGTAGGGGAAGGAAAGGAGTGGAGAGAGGGGGAAACTATGGTCAGGATGTAATATATGAGAGAAGAAGAAAGAAAGAAAGAAAGAAAGAAAGAAAGAAAGAAAGAAAGAAAGAAAGAAAGAAAGAAAGGAGGGAAGGAAGGAAGGAAGGAAGGAAGGAAGGAAGGAAGGAAGGAAAGTTTAAAACAAAGTATTTTTTATTCTAAGGCCATAAAAAAGTAAATACAGCCTGGAGCACTGGTGATGTAAGGAAAGGAGTGGAGAGAGGGGGAAACTATGGTCAGGATGTAATATATGAGAGAAGAAGAAAGAAAGAAAGAAAGAAAGAAAGAAAGAAAGAAAGAAAGAAAGAAAGAAAGAAAGAAAGGAGGGAAGGAAGGAAGGAAGGAAGGAAGGAAGGAAGGAAGGAAGGAAGGAAGGAAAGTTTAAAACAAAGTATTTTTTATTCTAAGGCCATAAAAAAGTAAATACAGCCTGGAGCACTGGTGATGTAAGGAAAGGAGTGGAGAGAGGGGGAAACTATGGTCAGGATGTAATATATGAGAGAAGAAGAAAGAAAGAAAGAAAGAAAGAAAGAAAGAAAGAAAGAAAGAAAGAAAGAAAGAAAGAAAGAAAGAAAGAAAGGAGGGAAGGAAGGAAGGAAGGAAGGAAGGAAGGAAGGAAGGAAGGAAGGAAGGAAGGGAAGTTTAAAACAAAGTATTTTTTATTCTAAGGCCATAAAAAAGTAAATACAGCCTGGAGCACCGGTGATGTAAGGCAGAAATGGAAGTTTTACCACTCATACCACAGTTCCTTTCTTGTGGCTATAATGATTTCTTTATAAAGCATTAGTCTAGAATGCTCTCTCTCTCTCTCTCTCTCTCTCTCTCTCTCTCTCTCTCTCTCTCCCCTCTCTCACTCTATCTTTTTCTTCCTCCCTTTTATTGTTTGGCAGAAAGTGAGACATTTTGCTACATATACTTCTATGCTTAGGATATGTGCACTGAGGTTTTATTAACGGCAAGGAGTGATTTCCTTTGATTCTAACAACCCTATGGCAATTATATGAATGATATTGCCTCTATATAACAACCCTATGGCAATTCTGTGAATGATATTGTCTCTATCCATGTGAGCAGTTTTGTATTACAATAAAACAAAGGTAGGCAGAGTTAAGCTTTGTCCTTAGGGTAACATGACATGCATATGTTTACTCTCTCTTAACTTTTCTCATGCAGGATTGGTTTGGACTGCCTGGAAATGTGTGCATGATTTTCAGCACAGTGTTGCTCTAGGATTAACATTGAAATGTATAAACTGAGCAACACATAGCAGGATATGTTAGGTATCTTTCATTACATACTATAATCTTCACTAATATCTACTTTTACTTTATAATTCTGCTTCTAAAAATTTAACTTTGATATTAATCATGTATGAACACATGAAATGATTATCATGATGTGACACATCTTGTGTTTTTTTACGAGATGAGTTGATAATTTCCAACATTTCTTTCTGCTGTTGGTGAATACTTAGAGTTGAGCAAGATAGCATTTAGTACCTTCAGCAGCTATCCCTTAAGTGACAGTGGCATAAGGTCCCGGCAACGTTCTACCCTTTAAGAAAAATAGATCCGCAGTTCTATAAGAAATAGATCCGTAATTGAGGTAAGCCCATCAGAAATACTGGGCCAATTCATAGCCGTCAGTAAAAGTCAGGGAGTGCAGGAGACTGAGAAGACAAAACGGAGCTGTCCAGCTCGACAAAGAAGTGAATGAAGGTGCCCACTGTGAGAAGGAGCTGTGGAGTAAGTTTAGAGTGGGCAAAGGAAAACCACTGGAGAAAAGCTGTTAGGGAAATGCAGGTGAGCTAAAGGAAGTGAGACTGGCACTAGCTCAAATCTTCAAAACTTGTAGCAAACCTGGCAGTCGGGGAGCTCCTTCCATCCGAGTGCTGCACCTAATGCTGGTGTCACAGCACACATGGTGTAATACATGTTTCTGAAAGGCTTTTACAATTCCCTCTGATTTTGACTTTGTTGTACTATGAGCTAACTATCAAAAGAACTCATGCAAGCTAGTCTTCTTTCTACTGAGCCGGTGTTGTCTGGAGCCTCAGAGCAAACTGTTGACTCACATGCATCCATTTCCCTGACCATTGGGTCTGTTTCCAAAGTGTGTCTCACAGGTTTGTGTTTTGGTACCTCTCCAATAAAGTCCACCGATATTGCTTATTGTCTGGCCTACAGCAGTAGCTTCCTACTGGTCTCTTTCAGCCTCTAATTCACGCCCTTATGGTATATTTCCACACCGGAGTCAAAGAAGATATTTTTGTTTCTTTTTGAGCTGGCCTGATCCCACACACTAGCAGAGTCCCAACTCCTGCAAGTTGTCTCTGACCTTCACACATGCACTGTCATTCCATATGCTCATGTGCTCCCACAATGCACACACATGCACACATATGCACACACATAAATAAATGTAAAAAAACAGGAGTTGGGGATTCAGCTCAGTGGTAGAGCTAAGGCCCTGGGTTCCATCCTCAGCTCCTGGGGGGGGGGGGGAGAGATCAGCAGAGCAGTGGTGGCACACTCCTTTAATCCCAGCACTTGGGAGGCAGAGGCAGGCACAACTTCGTGAGTTCGAGGCCAGCCTGGTCTACAGAGCAAGATCCAGGAAAGGTGCAAAACTACACAGAGAAACCCTGTCTTGAAAAACTACACACACACAAAATCATTATATGCCTCTCCTTGAACCCTTTGGTCACAAGCTTTATGTCACTGCCCCTGCATGCCCCACTGCAGCCCTAATTTGGCCCTCATTGCCTGGTCGTGCCCCCAGCCCTGTTAGAACCCAGATCTAAAATTTCTGACTTCGTACTTTCTGTCTGGTGTCTCCTGTGCATTTCAGAAGGGCAGGTCAACTGTTGATCTCCACTGCATCCCCAGGACTGCAGTTCATGCAGTTCATGGATAGGGTATGAATAAATCTATAAACCTGTTTCCAAACAGGATCTTCCCATTATAGTGGTAAAATTAAAAGTCTAGAAAACTGTGTGCCTGTGTGTGTAAATATTTGTGCACATACGTGAGGACAGAATGACTTTGTAAAATTTGGAAAGATTGAACTGTAAGTCTTTAACATTGATAACTAATGAGTATTACTTAAGGTGACTTCATTTTATTTTCTATTTTCCAAAGGCTCTCCAGTGTACATATGTTTGAATAGCAAGAAAAATTATATACTTTTTAGAGATCCCCATTTTAAGCAAAAGCCTTCAAGAAGGCCAAGTGACCTGGATAGTCTTAGACTGGTAGGTGCTCAGGTTCCTGAGAATTCCAGTCTTAGGGTGAGTTAATGAGCATACCCTTGATTTGAGCCAATCTGTTGAATTTAATTTACTCAGGAATGAATCTATGTCCCACAAACTGGGCTTCTTTCTCCTACATTTCCTTCTTAGCAGGGTGAAGATTGCCAGCCTCCTCCTGCCCCTTGCTCATTTGGGCGTTTTCTTGTCTCTTGCAGTAATTGAAGAAAGTTAACCCAGGATCCGAGGACATAAAGGAGATAACGCCTTGAGCTTAATTCAACCTGCATTTTAACAAGCTGCCTTCTGCTTTCACAGGATGCACCCCACAGAGGCGATTACAGAAGCTTGCTTCCCTGCCTGGCCTCCTACCTGCTAGGCCTCTCATCTCTCCACCTGCAGGAGCTGTCCTGCCCCAATTCCAGGGGCAGTCAGATGGCGGGGCACTGTACCCACCTCCCTGAGGACTGACCTAGAACATGGAATCTGACCTGGACTCCTTCTCTGGCAGCAGGAAGTCTGGAATGCTGCTCCAAGGCCCGCACCATCTCTGCACTTCCATTTTCATCCAAAGACTCGCAGCCCACCTTAATTATACTAGGAACATTTGAAGTTTTCTGCAAGTTACCTCAGGCTACCTCATGTGGACATGTTACTTTTCAAAAGCTTCTTCCTGGTATATGCATAACGCATCCCTTGGTCTTGTCCAAATTCGATTTCAATTCGCCCTTCAAGCTCATTTTAAGCACTAACCCGCCACACCTGGGAAGCTTCCCGGGTGCTCTTTTCTACTCCCACCTTCTTTTTTGCATGTCACTTTATCCTGAACTAGTGACAATGACAGTGGATCTTCTCATAGACCACACTAGCTCTGACCGCTGCCAACCAGTCAGGACTACTATAGACTTAGCACACACCCTAAGACAACCCATGATTTCTCTTCCATATCAAGTCTTCCAGTCACTTTTACCCCATTGCTCCCCGACCCTTTTTACATTATCTGAAACATTCAACCTCCAATATCCATCTTGGCCCTTCAGATATAGGACCTTGTTGGGACTTGATAACAATGGCTTCCAGCTAGACACTCAAGTGAGGTTTGCTCACCAAGCAGCAAATCACACTCTACAACTGGTATGCTGTCAAAGGACACACGATCCCTCCTCACTGCCTGAGGGTAAAACTGGGGGGAACATGAGGTACGCTCGATTGTACTGTCTGACTTCTGTGAGCACGGAATTCCCGAAGGTAAAGAACTGTTCTTATTCTGTTTGTATGAACCATGCTTTGGGGTGCACTCATTTGGCTCCCTTAAGGAGCAAAAGGGATGTGACTGTCCCTGAGTGGCCCTCACCACAAACCTGAGCCTGGACCTGAGTCTTAGTATGGATGATTCGAACCTGCCTTTTCCACACAAAAGATTATCAGTTGCATAGCTAAAACTGTGCAGAATGGGGTCTCTTTCCTGACATTTATGCCACTGAATTCTGTCTTGACTGTTGTCAAGATGCCATCCATCACTCTATGTGTGTGCATGCATGTGTGCATGCACACCTCTGAAGGGTGCCACTTGAACCCTCAATCTCAAGCTTTCTGTTAAGATTCTGCCTTTTGAATGACCTCAGCTTAATCTGTATTCATCTGTAAATCCTAAATACCCGGTGTCAACTGTTGCCTTGGAGGCTAAGAGTCATCATGCAGCAACTTTTTAAGGAAAGCATTTTCATTCTCTAGTAACAGAATTAATCTCAGTATTAATCACAGTAGTAATAATTGCCAGAAGTAAAAAACCCAGTGAAGTAAATATACAGAGGAAAATCTTGCACTGAATTTTAATGCCTTGTGATTTTTCCTAAGTAAGTCTACAATTACTTTTACTATTTTAAAATCTAAGCAGAATCTCAAATGGAAGTAACTCAAGCTATATCAACACCCCTTCAAAATTACCACTAACTTCTGATCTCCCATTCAAATAGAGGAATGTGGAGGTACGCAAAGGTGGAAGACATCCCCTGAGTCAGAGATGAGCCTGAATGATTCCAAATGTTCTCAACATAAACATGTGTAGCTGAGTCTGTGTGCCAGGGGCCAAATGTATATTGATATCTCTGTAAATTAATGTGGATGTTGTTGGAAGCAATGTTGACTTAAAATAAGTAATTAAAAACTCAACAGTAATTGAAGCAATTGATTATAACTTAAACCAGAAAATTATTTAGGGATGAAAACCGGATGTGGTTGTGCTGAAATACAGGAACTCATGACCTGGACACAGTGGGTTTCTTGTGCTACAGGAGAACCTGTTTCAAAAAAAATCAGGGGTGAAAATTTTATTACTGAAATTATTTATAATTCATGAAGTATAGAAATAATATAGTTATGAGCTATAATGTGCCTGTCATGGTTTATGTGTTAAAACCTTAACCTCTTCTTCCTTGTGATATCACTCTATTTGCATATAGAATATTTTATAAAGTACTTACTTTAAAATGAGGTCAGCAGAGGGGATCCTAATCCAATCTGACTGGTGTCTTTGTGAGAAAATTTGAATCCAAAGGAAGCTATCAGGGTCATGTGACTATACACAAGAGTCAAGACATCATGAAACACAGTGAGCAGGTAGCTATCTGTGAGTCAAAAAGAAGATTTGATAGGAAACCAGTCCTGGGTATAGGAATATCTTGATCTGGAATATTTAATCTCCAGAACTTTGAGAAAACACATTTCTCTTTCTGAAAACACACAGCATATGACATTCTGTGGTGGCAATCCAAGTTAAATAGTCCATGCTGCTTGGTATCTTATAAATAAGTAATAAAATTTCAACAACAATAACTGAAGCAATTGCTTCACTGCTCTCCTAAAGCAGCTTAGACTTGCCCTCTGAGAGACTGTCCAGAAGTCCTCTAGCATGAATTGATAGCTCTCATGCCAGACAATACTAGTCGCTTTGCTTTGAGAGTACCATGATTCCCCCAATAAATCCTAAGTGATGGCTGGCAAATGCAGGAGAAATTCACTCTAATCACAGAGGCAAGGTCCTGTTTGGAATACACACAGGCAAGGATCACAGTGACCCAGGAGCCTCTTTAATAGGAAACACCCTTTGCAGGGATCCAGAGAGGAAGAGCTCACAGGGCTGCTAAACATAGCAGGTCAGAAGCAAAGTCATAGGTACTCCGTAGAGGCAGCCTTAGTGGTGTTGACACATTGCAAAGAAAATGAGCCAACTTCAATCACAGGCACACCCAGAGATTTCTCTCTGGCCCTAGCCTGGGAAAAGAGCTATGACACCAGGGGATCTTCAGACACCAATAAATATTTCAGGAAACACACTCTGGCCCAGAGATCAAAGAGGCCCAGTAAAGGATTCACTAAAGAGGCCTGTAGAGATGATGCCCAAAGCTCAAGACAATGACATCCCAAAGTCAGAGCATGGAACAGTGAGGCCCAGATAGGAGACCTTACAGAACTCTACCTGGATCTGTCTCTACAGTTGCCTTCCTAGTCACAGTGCCCTAAAGAGTGAGGCGTCTGCCCTCAAGGTATAGACATAGCTTCCTGGTTTGCATGTCAATGCTTTTTAATGACATTTTTCCATGTCAGGAGAGGAAGGGCATTGTCACAAAGTGTATAAATGAGAGTATTTAATAAGAATACAAGTTTGTAGACGACAGAGAGATGGCTTTTCTACAGCCTCTAACATATTGTTTGCTTCCTTTTCTCAGGAAGTTAGCCTCTGAGTGTCGTTATGCCCCCCCACACACACCTTCCCATGAGGGCTGATTGGTGAGAACAGCCAAGGGTGAAAAGGTCACAGTTGGGGGGCGGTGGTGGAGCACGCCTTTAATCCCAGCACTCCAGGAGGCAGAGCCAGGCGGATCTCTGTGAGTTCGAGGCCAGCCTGGTCTACAGAGTGAGATCCAGGACAGGCACCAAAATGACACAGAGAAACCCTGTCTTGAAAAAAAAGAAAGAAAGAAAGAAAGAAAGAAAGAAAGAAAGAAAGAAAGAAAGAAAGAAAGAAAGAAAAGGAAAGAAAAAGTAATAGTCTGGAACCCATATCCAGTGGGTGCAAATCGCCTCCCATTCTTCAAGAATGCCTCTCTTTCTACCCACAGTGACATAGCCATCCCTATTCCTACTCCTGTCTGTCTGTCTATCCATCTATCTATCTATCATCTAACTCTCTATCTATCATCTATCTCTGTCTCTCTATCTCTCTTTCTCCCACTTTCCAACTCAGAGCCCCTTCTCACTTTCACATCTCTTTTTCTTTTTCACTATCCAGTGCTACAGTGGTAATAATTTCATTTATAGTGTGGGTCATCCTATCACCCCTGTGGCTCCCATTGCTGAGCTCAGCTTGTTCTGGATGGGAGTTACTTAGGGAAAGAAAACCCCAAAATGGAGCTCAGACACTTCTCAATTATAGATCAGTAGACTCCTCCCTGGAAAGCTGCTCTTCCAGAGCATCCGCAGGCAGGAGGGGCTGGGTGTGCAAGTGGGAAGAAAGTGAAGTTTAGCTTTAGTAAACCATGCACAGAGCACATCCCTCCAGTGTTCCCAAACTCTACATCTATCATGAACACGTTAGATTGGCAAATAAAGGCTGGGGTGGCAGTAAAAACATTTACCTCCTTGGGGAGAAGGGTTTTGTCTCTAACATTAGGGTTTAAAATTGTTTGAACATCATGGTGTCCCAAATCAAAACAGCTTCCATTCTATTTTCATACTGTTTTCAGACTCTGCAGACAATCTCCTCCTATATGATGCACATCCAAGGCAGCCTTCTCCATTACCAAAACCTTGCCATGCTGTTGTCTCCACCTGGACCTTCCACACCAACAAATAGCCAAATACTAATTTGAGATCAGACTCATCAGATGCCCCTCTTCCTAAGAGGTGGACCTGGGAGATAAACAAAAAGTAAGGTGTCCCTTGAACAAGTCACAGTGGAAGAGTGGCAGCTCTTTAGTCTAGTACTAGAGAACTTCAGGAAAACAAAAACAAATTAGGGCCAACCAAGATGTCTGGAGCTCTTGCTGTGACAGCAAATGTGCTTTGCAGTCACCACAGTGGTTTTCAAGTTTGCCAAGCAGAGCTCTCTTCCTCTAGATAATGCCACATGGTTTTGTTTTTTTTTTTTTCCTTTTCTATCCGAACAAATAAAGGTTTCTGCTACAAGGACACCCTCCTCCTCAGGGGTTCTCTGTTAGCAAGAGAAAAATAATATGTAAGCAAAGGGATAGAGGAAATTGAGTGACCTCTCAGAGAAAAAAAAGAATGTTTCTTTTTCATGATTTTTTTTAAACTTGTGACAAGTTCATACATGTATACCATGCATTCTGATCAAATTTATCTTCCATTACTCTAGTATCCCATTTCCACTTCTGTTGACCTCCTTCCCTCCTCAGCTTACTTTCCTTGTGTGTGTGTGTGTGTGTGTGTGTGTGTGTGTGTGTGTGTGTGTGTGTGTGTGTGTAGAGTCTTGTGCAGGTGGTTGTGAATTTGCGATTGCCACGCCCATGTTATGTCTGGAAAGAGTGTAGTAGTATTCCTGATCATCATCTGGTTTTAATGGTCTTTCCACTGCTATCTTCTTGGATGTTTCCTGGTGAGACACATATCCTGTTTGGAGCTGAGCACTCAACACTCACTTATTCTCAGCACTCTGACCAGTCATGAATTTCTGATTTAACTATCATCACTGCCCCCCCCCCAAAAAAAAAGACTTCACTTCTCTGCCAGAGGCTGCACTAATATAAACACAAATATTTATACAGGAGTTTGATCCTGTGTCCATACAGCTAACAATCCATAGTAGATTCCCCTTTAGGGCCCATGACAGTCTAGTGATAGGCTTCTAATGAAGTGTACTTGGCATGTATTTTTCCCATTTTAGAGTGGACCTTCAATCCAAACAGAAAGCAGTTGGCACTCTTAGAAGAATCATGCCATAACCACATCATTGCAAGTATCTTGCCTGGAAGGGGTCGATATTGTACCACAAAAGGTCACAGCTGGGTAAGAGCATTGCTGACATGTCTCAGCATAGCACCTGCCAGCATTATAAATGCTAACCATCAGCAAGCAGACGCCCAGCTCAGTTTCAGCTTGACTCTTCTGTTTCCTACATTTGAAATACATGGTATCTTCAACAATAAGTGGACCTCCCATTTCTAATGCAGCCTGCTCAGTAAATGTGTATGTGCGTTAGTCAGTTTATCCTGCTAAAACAAGGTGCTGACATGGTTTAAACGTCTCTGTCAATTTACTTTCCCACAGCTTTGAAGCTAAAAGACTCAGATCCACTTCTAGCAAGGTTGGTGCCCAGTCCCAGCTTTCCCAGCTTGTAGAAAGCCATTGCATTGTTTGTCCTCAGGTAGTACGGAAAGCATGACAATGGAGGAGAGTATGTGCAAACACTGTGTCTCTTCTTCTCAGGATATTAATTTAATGCAAGCAGGGCCTGGCCCTCAAGACTTCATTTAACCCTGATTACTTACTAAGAGGCTGCTTTTCCAAATATGGTTACACTGAGAATTAGGGCTTCAGCTTTGTGAATGTGGAGAGCCCACAGTCAATAATACCATGGAAATTGTCTTCATCTCTCATCTCTTCTAGCTGCAACACACACACACACACACACACACACACATTGATTGAAAAGAAGAGGCCACAAATTTTAAAAAGATCAAGGAGTAGTATATGGGAGGGTTTGGAGGAAATAAAGGAGAAGGAGAAATGATGTAATTATATGATAATCTCAAAAATTGTCAAAATTATAATAATCTTTTACTCAAAAAATATTAAGTAAGTTGCATTAGTTATTCTTACCTAAAAGAAATGATTAATAACGTCATCAGACTCAAGAATATGTTTTAAAAGTATCAACCCTAAAGTGGAATTAACTATTGTAAGAAGGCCATGGGGACCTTGCCACTGCTGTTGTGGGACTGTGAATGTCCAAATAAGTTCCCTTCTATCCTGGGATTCTGACAGTGGTACTACACTGGCTGCGGCACAAAATGATAAGACTAAACAAACTGCCAGGCTCCAGCCTGTTTATAGCCAGTCTTCAATAAAATTATATTGTTGTGAATCCCTTTAGAGTAACAACCAAAATGGAAGACATTAAGGTCAGACACAAGAATACTGAAGTCTAAACCCTAGGGAACAGAGCCCCTACTGAAATCTCTATATTCAAACAGTTATATAAATAGAGAAGAATTGACAATGGCAGATACAAGTCTGAGGTTTAAATCTCAGTTCCTGATAGGACTCTCTGTCTTCATGCCTACTGGTCCCCGTGGGTCCCTAAAACTTCCCCTGTGTATGGATCTGCTAAAATCATCATTTTCAGACAGGTCATTTTATAAATCTCAATGATTAAATTGTTTTCATCTTTATTACCTTAGAAAATCCTGAGACGTGCACATTGCAGGGTGGTTCAGTTTGAATCTTATAAAAATAGACCAAGCTAAGTAAGGTGGCTTCTTGTTGCAGCCTGGAGACTAAGCCAGAAGCTTGCTGAGCATTATGCTAAGGGGATATGCAATGTTCTTATGTGTCATAGACATTCATACTCAATAAAATATAAATTTGTAATTAAGATATTTGAAATTAGTACAGTGTAGCATCTGATAGGTGATGGAAACAAAACTATACAGCTAAAGAGTGACATAATTATGTGCTTGATTATGGATAATCCTTAAGACAAACTGGATTAAATGTTTCTCATTCCACAGAGTTTGCTTTGAAGACTTTAATCAGGATTAATTTAAACAGAGGATGAGATCTTTTAAACCTTTACCTTCTTTGGTTACCTGGGAAAGTTGACTAACAGAAAAGCCAAACAGAGCAAGTTAAAATTTGAGACTTAGGGCTGGACAGATGGCTCAGCCATTAAAGGCTAGATCACAGACAAAAGTATAAAATTCCAGGTTCTGGCCACCTACAGTCATCCCTGTGATTCAAAGGACTCACAGTCACTTCCATCTGATTTGCTCTATTTCTTCTAAAATGATTTGTAGCAACTCTAAGATGTTGGCCTTTCCTTAGCTTAACTCCAGAAATGTTTGGTAGAGAACATTAAGGCAAGGTATAAAGAATTCTGGTTCTTATGATGTAGAAGAAACCTGTCTAGCTTTTTTAGACTGTTAAGAGCCAGGGTTCATGCAGAAAGCTCTACTTCCCCTTCGTACTTTCATACTTCACAAGCTCAACAACACATGCTAGAATGGGTCAGAAGCCTGTTTCTTCCCTTGAAGATCATACAAGGCCAAAGAATCATCATTTTCCTAGAATCTTTGTCCGCAAACATTTCTTCTTAATCATTTTTCTTTGTGCAATTGTAGAACCTCAGGGTTTCATTGACAAAGGAATCCACTGAAACGCTCAGGGACAAATGCACTTTTCTGTTACTTTTGCTTGGCTTGGTAGGGCTGAACCAACTTTGTCCCAGGCCATAGCACTGAACTTGGATTCCATGCCTCTGATGACCAGCTCCATACATTTATCAAAGTGCAGCCTCATGTTGACCTTGTTTTTAATGATGATCATCTTTAGGTGCGCTCTCTGGACAGAGGAAAAACATGTTGCTTCTTACACTTCCTTCCTGCTCACTGCACATAGAGGCACTCAACCTCTAGTGTAAAAAACTGAATCAAGGAAAGGGAGTGCACACCAGATCTACCCATGTAGTATCATAATGCTGAAGGAAGCAGTCTGACTCCACTGTTTTGCGAGAAGCCAGCCATCAAAGCCCTGTCACCAAGGACTAAGCAATGAGAGATGTCTCGGCTAAGAATAGTTCCATAGAAATCTGACGGGCATTAGTGGACTTTTAGGTGCTTCCCTTCTCTGCTCTCAGTGAAGGAGACAGACCTATACTATGCAGCCTATGCTATAGGAAGCAGACATTCCAGTCCATCTAACCACAAGGAAACCCCTTTAGTTACCATGGTAACCACCATGGGAAGCTGAAGAGTAGATAGCACACTTTCACTTGGTTTAAATGCAAATTCTGCAGGTAATTAAGAGGCAAAGCACAGTTAGAACATTACAGGAGATATATAGTTACTGGAAAGGCAATAAATGTCTGGCTTGAAATGGATATAATGAAAAATTTGACAGTGTGTCTCAGCAAGAAATTCTATCTTTAAAAACCTCAACAGTTTTCATCTTACCCTCCAGTTTTGAAAATTGTCATTCAGGCCCCCTCCTCTACCCTCCCCCCCCCCACACACACTTTTCTTTGTTTTCTTTCTGTCCTTTTTTTTTTTAAATCCTGAAAACCTGGGCTCATTGATGGGAGCTGTTTGCTCTCTTCCCCAGTGCTGCTGCTAATAGAGTTCCATCCATATTTCAACTTCCACTTTCATGTTGTTGTTGAGAAATCCCTTGGTCTGGAGAGAACTGTCTCTCTTTTGCTCCTTTTCCTAGACGTGTTCCTCGGCATGAGCATGCACATCGGCTGCTCAGTTATAGGCAATGGTGTCCTCACCCTTGAGGCCTCGCTCCCAAACTGGAACAACAGTCTTGCCATGTCTCCACTACTTTTCAAAATAACTGGAAGTTTGTCTCAACAGCAACAATCAGGAATGAAGGAGAGGGCCCAATCATGGTGCATTTTGGCTGGGAATTAAAACTTCCAAGATGACTTACCCCTTCAGATAAATAGTGTGAATGAAGTCTGAAATGGCAACAGCCCAGGCCTACTTGAGAAACTCAGCAGCTCCTTAATTAGGGCCTCATTGCTTTTTGACACCTACGTGCCTGGTGAGGGCACTTGGCTTGGAGCCGAGGGACTGTGTGTGATTGCAGACAGATCAGCTCCACAGAAAGGCTCCCCCGCCCGCCCCTCCAGCTCCACAGAGAGGCTCCCCCCGCCCGCCCCTCCAGCTCCACAGGCTTCACAGGTGTCATCTTTGCTTCCACTCAGGCCTTTCCCAGTGGAGACCTTGGCTAGGCTATGCCTTTCCCCATTAAATCCATATTTTAAATTTTGTATGTCAAAGCTGGACACTTGATTCTATTAATCCAACAAGTCTGAGTGTTCAGAGTTGCATGAGGTGGCAAGGATGGGAATTCTCATTAATTCTATCTGCATATTAAAATTCACAAAGAATCTGAAGAGCTAAGAACTAGAAGAGGTGACAATGTTTACTTGGTCCGTGCTTGCTAAATTTGGGGCCCATATACTTAGTGCCAAGATAATTAGAAACACCCTGAGAAACAAGAGGCTTTCTACTGCTGGTATTAGGGAATAAAATGGATCTACAATACTAAAATACAAAATAAGAAATTCCTGCTATATTATTGCAAACAGTGCAAAGAGGGGATCCAATTTATGAACTATTGGATGACTGTGTAACAGTAACAGCAATAATAATAATAATAATATAAAAAAACCCACTCTGTAACTGAGGTATTATAACTCTCTGAAGCATTTTAATTTCTAGGATCATTTTGTCTCCACTTTCTTCTCTGATGCAGTTTGACACAATCATTGAATGAAAAAATGAAAATGAAATAGCAAATAAATAAAATCAGAAATGTGGATTTTAATTTGGGATACGGGTATTGCCCTGTGAAAACATTCTCTCTGGAGCACACAGTCTTTCCTACTATGGTTGGGTCTAGTCAAATGCAAGAATGGAAGTCTTTAGGTACAAAATAGAGAGCTGGCCTCAGTGAAGATACTTTCTTCTTCAAACTGGCCAAACACATATTATCTCTTCTGGAAGAGTCTAGAAAATAACGGTTCCAGATAAGCAATGTTCATGAAAACTTGCAACTTCCACCAAATCTCCACAGCAGAACTGCGTCTTAAACACATCCCCATCACTAAAATGAGAGGAGATGAAAAAGGAACAGCCTTCAGGGGAACTTTCATTTGAGAGTGCAAGGTCACAGCCACTTGTCCCTAAATGACTTTTCAATTTCCTACAAGGAGGGACCCTGACTGTAAATACTGAGGGAAGGACACATGTCACCCTGTCACATGTACAGGTGAGAGGTAAATTGGCCTTGGAGAGATGAATATATTCCCAGTTCCAGTTGGTCAAAAGCCAATGAAACTCAAAATCATTGTTCAAGCATTGATCTCCCAACATTAGCCATTAACATCTCTCAGGCAAGGATAGGCTTTTATCCTTGGTTGGTTGGTTTTGAAAACCAAAGAAAAATTACCAAGGCAAAGATTGATTCCACAAACTAGTGGGTGTTAAGTACTCACTAGAAGGCAATCTACCTGTGTCTCTACTTAGATGTATTACTATAGTCCCAAACACCAAAAAAAGTGTTTGGGATGGGTTGCTATTGAATAGAAAATCCCCTGAGGACTCCAATTACATTAAAAGGAATTTTATTTTTATAGCAGAAACTAATTTTCAAATAATTCTATTGAAAAACTAGTAAAAAGAATTCCAAAGTGGCAGCCAAATAAGTTGAATATTCAGGAATTTGTTTTTCCACAGTTTCATCATCACTATTAAGCCATCCAATTCAAGGAGTTAGCATGAACAATAATAGCAGAAGCAATTACAACTAATAGCAAGGGCTTCCAGGAATGGGAGGCACATGAGAAATTTCCCTTTCAGTCATATCCTTTTCACCCCACAAGGTAACTGTTCTACATTTAGATACACCTTCTCTTTGGTTGCACCAATTTGCTTGTTACCTATTTGGTTGTGAGCCTGGCCTTTAATGACTGAACCATCTCCCCAGCCCATTGTTTGCTTCTTCATCCTACAGATATAATAGGTGGGGCCTTTCCAACTGACTTTTCATTTGAGACTAGTCTGTGTTGCCTGGGCCTGAGCTTTAGACAGAATTCCTCAAGACAACTAGGGCAGAGTTAAGCATCTCATCATAGAAAATATAAAATCTGATAGCTTACGAAAAAACCTAAAAGTGCATATATCAAAGCCAACCAAATAAAAGTAATGAAAATTAATAACAATGAAAAACTAAAAATAAATGAATGACTGTGCATAGAAGTAAGCCAAAGGAATGAAAGATAAAGTTAAGAGCATATCATACTAAGTCCTCATACCACCTCATCCTTTATTTTCTCTAACACACTGTTAGTTAAGGTAATTCATGTCATTTCATTGTTGGGATGCTGAATGGTAGACAACGTACCCTAATTATCTTTGCATTTATAATGTCTGTTAGTACATTGCATGAATAAACAAAATCCCAAGTGAATAGAAGAATAATTTATGAAATAAATAATTAGACACAACATGGAGATGCCTACCCCAAATGTTTATTTAAGTATTCACAAAGACAAACATAAACAATTACAGATGTAGTAGAAGAAAACTTTGCAAAACTGAAAATAACCTTTAAGGGGATGTGAGATGAAAAATTGAAAGGGAGCATTACACGCTCACCAGAGTTAATCATAAGAGGTATCCTAAGGGGAGGGAAGATCTTTCCATTTCAAAGATAAAGACTCTTACAAGCTTTCAAATAAAAAGAAAGAAAGGATTTTACAAGCCATCCTTCAAAAAGACCCTTTTACTTACAAGAATAAAACCTTGAGTGTTCTGATTCAAAGCAGAGGAAAATGGAGCAGCTGATGCTACAGACAGAGAGGTTTTGAGGAGGAATTGCCTTTGTTTTGGCATAACCTCTTAACCCTGGGAGGAGCAGCACTCCTCCAAGAGACTGTATCTTCAAAGACTACAGTCAGCATGGTTGAGAGCATGCTGTCTCAGCCTCTGTGGGGGAAGCTGAGCACCATGGGACCTTGCTAGAGCTCTGCAGCCCTGGGATCTAACTGAGCAGCCAACTGGCCCTGGGAGCACAGACACATCATGGTACTGAAAAGATTTAGCATTTTTGGTCCAAAGTGCTATTCTTGAAAAAACACCTGTCACAAGATGTGCTCTTGGGTCATATCTAGGAACTTACACTTAAAATGATTAGGAGATTCCTACCTCTCACTAATCACTGTGGCTTGCTAGGGCTAAACTACTTGTGCCAAAAACAAAACAAAGCAAAACTTACGCTTTGTTTTCTTTCTGAAGTCTGGAATTGGGATGCAACCTCAGCAGAGGCTATTAAGTGGTCAGTGTGGGACTAAAAACACTGGTTGCTGGATCTCTAATGATCTATGGGCTTCCCTGATCTATGGGCTCTCAGATCTGTGATTAAATCAAGTCTATCTTGTATAATACCAATGGGAGAAGATTCTGGAAGCTTGAGGCTAATCTCTCAGATTTCATTCCAAACATAGTCTGCCTTGGTCCGCTAATTGTGTCTGTTTTCCTTTTGTGACAGTGAATTACAGCTGTGAGTGCAAATATAAGCTGGGTCCCGCTTACCTTCCTGGTGAAGTCAATCCAACATCCTATAACTCCTTCTAGTGTAGCACTGCTCCAATACTCCAATCAGCTCTAGCTGGAAAGAGATGGTGAGTTTTTGAGTCATGGCCTCTGTGAAATCCTACAAGCAGACAAGCTGGAGAACAGTGAGCTAAAGTGAGGAAGATGTAGAAAGAGACGCCCTCGAGGACATATGACTACCATGCAGAGTCTTTGGCAAGATAGAGGACTGCAGATGATTCTGGAAATCTTCACCAACATGTCAAGCACATGCTCAACATTCTTCTGGTGTCCTGCCAGGTTCTTGCCCATTCCTGCTAGGATGATAGAGAGCTTTATAGACCCTGTAAAACATAGACAATTTTTTTCCAGCTGTGCCATCTGGTTGGCTTTTTTCTTTGTAATAGGCAGTCAGAATAAGACTTATCTTAGAGACATAGATGGAGTTCTCTTTCTCTCTTTTCTCTCTCCATCTCCCCCTCTCTCCCTTCTTCCTCCCCTCTCCCCTCTCTGCTTGTGTTTGTGTGTGTGTGTGTGTGTGTGTGTGTGTGTGTGTGTGTGTGTGTTTACTCACTCATTTCATTATTTTACATACACAGAGAAAACTTGATATGGCAGAGGAAGCATGCTGAAATGCATGGGGAAGATTAAACTCCAGTTAACTCAATTTGTTCTCCACTATTCACTTGGGAAATATTTGGCCTCAGCCTCCTTCTGCCAAACCATCCTTGTTGGGACCTCTCTAGTCTCTTTCTGAGAACAAACCAAGGGCAGTCCACAGAATCACAAGAAAAAAAGACACACCCATATTTTTAAAAGTCAAAGTCAAGGACTATGCTAAGGAGAAAATACTACAATTGGAAAGATCAAAGATGAGATGACCACTCCACAAATCAGCTAGACATTATATTTGTTTATTTGTGTGTATATTTGTGGTCAATATTTGCCTAGTAATGAAGGGACCAGTTATTCTTTGAAACCTAATATTATAGATTCAGTATTGTCCTACCTGGCCCCCAATTCTGCCTGTATATTATATCTTAAATGTTCAAAATATCTGGATAGGTAATAATAAGTACTCAACAATGGCAACTTCTTTTCCATAGATTTACAAAGAATAGTCTCCTCTAAAATTATTGATCTAATAGTAAGGATTATTAAACATTTGCAGCATATGCATATTCAGGGACTCGTTGGTCTTCATTAGGAAGCTCTCCAAAGAAAGATTTGAAGTTCACAAAGGATAAAGCAATCAAGTGAAATAATTATGGTTTAAGCATAGGTCCAGAGGTTGCAAACCTGTTTCCCTTTAAGCAGGGCCTCGCAACCACAGCAGTATTGATAACTTAAGGCACGTAACCTTTTGCAGTCATGTTCTCTTGCATTGCAGGATTGTTAGCAGCGTTCCTGGCCTCTAACCACTGAATGCTAGCAGCACCCAATAGCCAGGCTTCCCAAAGTTCCTTAGATACTGCCAAATATCCTCTGCCATGTACTGGGGATGAGTAGCCTCAGCATCACCCAAATGTTTATTTAAGATGCAGAATTTCATACCTCTTCTCAGTCCTATTGAATCAAAATCCAAATTCTAAGAAAATTATCAATGCAATCTGTATGCACACTAAATTTTGAGAAATTTTAATCCATAGTAATGTGACCTTATGCCACAGCTGTTCCTCTATGAGTTTTTC
Source organism: Onychomys torridus (assembly GCF_903995425.1). Lineage (NCBI taxonomy): Eukaryota > Metazoa > Chordata > Mammalia > Rodentia > Cricetidae > Onychomys > Onychomys torridus. The sequence continues at coordinate 9,278,798 of NC_050451.1, read as the reverse complement.
TGGACAAATGCAGTTTCTGGAAATAAGACTCCTAGCAAATTTCGCCTGGACCAAACCACATTGTTTCAATCATATTGTTCCCAAGATTTTTGCAAGGAGACTGTATTGTCTTTAATTCTCATTACTTTCCACAATACTTCCCTGAAACAGACCCTCCTGAGATAAGGCAAGTAAAAGATAGCGTCTTAATCAGTTCATTTATTTATGAATTTGCTTTTGCTAAGGAAATTCATTGTGCAATCAATAAGAGCCTTGCTGCCTATTGGAAGCCTTTTCTGGCTTGGCATCTTATAAGATGCCCAGCATTGATGTCAACAGCTGGGCCCAGATATTTTTCTGTCTTTCTCTGGTTCCAGTCAATATAAATAGCACATTATATCTGAGAGCACCACTTCGACTCACTGTTCCCACATAGAATCAGCAGCCCAGAAACCCACTGGTGCCTGGGAAAGGGATCTTGACATTCAATCCCCTGTTGCTCCACTTGAAATACATGGCAAAAATCAGACAATGACCTCGTTGTTAATGACTATCTGATCTTTAATGGGAAGGGCTAAGTATACAGTACAATACTGTAAGGATAAAGTACGAGGAGGATTTGAGTCTGGTGCCTAGGTTAGTCTACTCTTCTTTCCAATAATTTGATAGAACAAATTAAGCATGATATACTTACTGTCTACTGATGCCAGAATGGTTTTCAACTGAAACTAAAAATAAGGAGATAGGCAACTGTTCCCTTAGCATTAGAGGCTGCCATTCTAAAAAGAATTAAGGACCAAAACATGATACAAGGTGGTCTTCATGAAGCAATTAGTTCTCATGGAAATAGTTTCAAGCATAGTCCCTACTGGATGACCATGCCCACTACCATCAAGTTTTAGTGTAGAGATTTTTTTCAAATCCAGTAGGACTGAAACCAGAACCCAGATGCTAGAAGAACTTATGGGGTAATACATTCTGGGAATTGGGAATAATAAGCTGCAAGAGGAATTGAAGACTAGACATGTAGTTAGAGTTTTCCTGCCTGGCCCATAGTCAGGACAAATCTCTCTCACCCGCCAGTCCCACAGTCGCTCAGACCCAACCAAGAAAGCACACAGAGACTTACATTGTTTACAAACTGTATGGCCGTGGCAGGCTGCTTGTTATCTACCTTTTCTATCTTAAATTAACCCATTTCTGTTAGTCTATACTTTGCCACATGGCTTGTGGCTTACCAGTGTCTTTAGATGTTGCTTCTCATGGCGGCAGCAGCTGGTGGTGTCTCTCCCCAGCCTTCTACTTCCCAGAATTCTTTTCTCTCTTGTCCTGCCTATACTTCCTACCTGGCCACTGGCCAATCAGAACTTTATTTACACAGAGCGATATCCACAGCACTTCCCCTTTTCTTTTTTTTTTTAAGGAAGGTTTTAACTTTTACATAGTACAATTACATATAACAAAACAATTATCAAGCAAGAATTACAGGTACAATATTAAAGAAGATATCCTATCTATCTTATATTTGTGAGTCTAAGGTTTTATATCTAACTTATCTTTTATCATAACTGAGGAAATTATAACTATCTAGTCTTCAACCACATCAAAGACCTCAGAAGGATATAATATTACCTGAGAACCGGGAGAAGGATGCAAGCAACTTTCGGGAGTCTTGCAGGGTAGACAGAGACAGCTGGCAGCTGGACAGTCACCTAATGTTCCTTTGTAAAGTTGGGGCATCTGTCTTCAGCCCACAGGGCTAGAGCCTCTCGGTCACTTTTCTCAGTGTCCTGTAGAATGTCTGGCCGTTTCCTCTGCAAAGCAGGAACCTGAAGGACCATTTTGTCAAGCAATGTTCAGTGGTCACCTTTCTATGGGTCCTGCATGTCCAGTTGATCAAGCAGTCCAGGCAAGAACAGTTTCTTGCCCAAATGGCTATTTTTGCCAAAGTGAAGATAAACTCCATATGAAGTGTCTTTAATGCCCATCCTCCTCTCTGAAGTAAATCAGTGCTGCCAGGAGCAGACATGTCTCACTGTCCAGAAAGTCTAAATTTTAAAAGTATTTTAAATGCCATATTCTGTAGGTCTTTGAAGTATTTGAAGATTACCTATCTATCTGAAATATGTCTATGTATATCTAGAAGACTTAACTAACATGGCTACGAGTATGATTATCATAGATGACTAATTATTAATCTATTTTTAATTATCCATTTCAATTTAAAATGAGCTATACAAACATAATACCTTAAACACAATTAGAAATATACACACAGTATAACAAAATTAACTTTAAGTTTGTATCAATAGACTAAAATCTATACCAATGTAAAACATTTTAAACAAGTTGTTGCTCTTTAGAAGTAAGTTCCCTAATCTACCCTTTCATCCTATTATATCTATATCATATCCCCCTTTCTTCTTTAGAAAGAGATCTCATTTATAATCAAACTGCTTTAAATAAAAATATTGGTTTTTCTCTGTCCCATACCAGAGGGCTCTTCTGATTTGGGACATTCTGGGAATTGGGAATAATAAGCTGCAAGAGGAATTGAGGACTAGACAGGCTCATTGCTGTGAGGCAGGAGTGGAATAACCCAGAATACGAAATAGCAGAATCACCAGACAGGGAGGGCTAAAAGGAAGAATACAAGACAAGAAGAGAGAATTAGATAATTCGGAAAAGGGGGGGCTGATGTTATAGGAGGATGCCTTAAAATAATTTTGATCCCTGTACTTCTCAGACAAGACAAGCCCAGTTCTCCTCTCATTCCAGTATGTGTGTGCATCAGAAGTGGGAAAAGTCTCAGAATGGGAGAGCAAACTACCCCATGATCACTCAGTAGTTTCAAGTCACATATTTGCCTCTTTATACTATAAAACTGAGAGGTCTCTAGCTTCAGATATTTAACTGCTGGAGATGAAGTACAAATACCCTGTGTGGTGCTGTGCCTGTGCATACATAGGTACCAACATTACAAAGTGAGCCAGATCTTATATATGAATGCAATTTTTATATTTTAATATAAATGTACATATGTATCCCTAATGATTGCATGTTGTATAATAGATTCTTATAAACAGAAAAAGGCTTTTAAATTAATTGCTGGATACCTAAAAGTTCAATAAAATAAACAACAATGTTTCCATCTTTCAATGGATGGTTTAAGCCAGAGAAGATTTTATTATACTTTCTCAAAATTCAAGAAGAAAGGTGGAGTAGTTATTTTTGTAGAAAAGCTTAATGTGCATATACAATTTAGCACTGTCAATTTTTATTTATATTAATGATAATATTGTCAAGGACATGTGCTTTGAGAAAAGAAAAAACTCATTGGATATCAGGCTTTGTATTTTGTATTAAAACTGCTAGGATAAGAAAATCACAATGTCATTCATCTTGAGAGAATGCTAATGGACAGAGAAGATGGCATAGGAAATTTCCACTCTGATGTGTGATCACATTGTAAAGGAAGTTCAAGAAGGTTCATTGGTACCAACACACTCAATTTTCCACCACACATTTTGATCAGAGCTCTGGAGAGTTTTTGGTCATATTGATATATGACAGTGACCGATCTGTGTTACAGTCATTTGGAAGTGATTTGCTATGTTTCTTGTTTGTTTAACCTCACAAAGCTCACTGTCATTAGCAAAAAGAGTGACTAATTTATGGCCCAATTTAGCTCAAACTAGTACTGAGTATATATATATATATATGAATACTTATTGTGTATATTCTTATAGTTACATAGTTTATACATATGGGTTTATATGTACTTTGAGTATATATAAATACACAAATATGTATACATATGTATATGCATTAATCAACTACCAGAAGCTATGAATAAACACACATTATAGTATGTAATTAGTAATAGACTCTACATAAATGCATATGAACAGTTACAGATATATAACTGTAGATATTGATATATAGATATACATTCTTTTCTCTCTTATACAATCTCCTCCAAGTTCAGAGTATTTCCATTACTTAGTGCCTATATTCTGATGTATGTTTCTTGGGCACTTGACCTTTGGCTTAAAGCAAACTAGAGCTCAAATTTTACTTCTGAGATTACAGTATTCGAAATCTATATACAAGTATGTGTGTGTATGAATATAGCCATCCAAAGTTATGAATATACACATATTATGATATGTAGGTATTAAAATAGTACCATACACATTCACATGTGTGTGGATAGTTATAGATGTATAAATATGTATGGATATGCAATCCCTTCTTGGTTCAGGGTCTTGCCAATTTGGAGAAGGCCTGAGGAAAAACCTGGACCCCACTTTTTTTTATAGATATCTAGCCTTGCAGCCATCAGGGATGAAATTCGCACATGTGAGGACTTTTAGAGTTTTTGAAATGCAGTATATAGTCAAAATAATTTAAGCTTTTAACTAGTAAAGAGCTGTAATGGTTGGGTGGGGTCTCATAAAAAAAATCCCCCAAGAGAACATGAGTAGATGAGAAGGAGAAAGGATTCACTAATTCTAAAACCTGAGGACAGGAATAGACAGAAACTTCTAAGCCGAGATGCTTCAATGACTTCCGAGTGGCATTTTTTTAATGGATAGGCAAATGAAAAAGGAGATAGGATTTGACAGAGCCAACTCAAAGGTAGATAATGTCAGGCACCAGAGCTCAAACACAGAGGCTAGCAGAGCTTCCACATATCTGTCAGCAGCCCTCTCGGCATGGATGAAGAGCAATGGGAGAAGAAAGAAGAGTGTAATTACTGAGGAACAGTGTAATTGTGCTCAAAAGGGGAATTTACAGCTAGGGCTGCAGTACCTTTAACTGGCTCTTAGAACCCATTACTCAGTAAAAGCAAAGGTGGGTTTCAAGGGCTTCAAGGCTGCATGGGTTTTAAAATTATAGTGGTGGGTGGTTTGGTATTATGGACATATTTCTCTCTAATTCACTTCTGAAGTCTTCCAATGATCCATATATTACAATGCAATTTTCTTTCCTTCAGTTTTCTTCTGTGTTACCTATGCTTGTTTCCAAATCAGTCTTCCATTCCTGGACCCTGGATCTCCCTTTGTAATATGAGTATGGGTAAGATAATCTCCACCCCTCTGGAATCAGAGTTCTGTCATCTCCTCTTTCATCCATCAGTTGATGATTGATCCCCTTTAGTTCTGTTCCTCTTATCCATTCTCTGTGCTCCAAATGTCTGGTTCTATTGCATAACCCCAGAGTTTTTATACAGCTCTTGAGTATTATCCATATGTAAGAATGCCTTTTAGAAAAGAATGTGGATTTGGTGACTTTGTCCTGAGACGACTGAGTGTCCTTAGCATTTGAGCTAGACTTTAGTGAGTATTTGGGTATGTTTATTGGAAAAGGGCAGAGGGGCCACTGAGGAAAAGTAGCAGCATGTTCAAGATATTGAGGTTCAGGAAATGTAGGAGGGACTAAAGATACAGTAAGTAATGATGAGCTGATGGATCACAGAGCTGATGAAGACACAGTAGGTGATACATACATAAAGTACAGTGATGATGTCATAAGGAAAAGTAGTGGTACCATAAAGAAAAGTCACCATGGGGTTGAAGCAAGCTGGGGCCCTAAGATTTACTTCTGAGATTATAATTTAGTACTATAGTACTACAATTTTTAATGGATAGCTGTTGGTAGTTAAAAAGAAACAAGAACTGAGACTACCTCATAACATTATCTGAACTAAAAACTTAACAGAAAGTAATCGCCACTACAATTTATCCTTTATCTTAAGTCTGCTGTAGGCTGTGGATTCAAAAGTCCCTATCATTCTGCTTCAGGTACAGCTGAAGATCCTTACTCAGAATCCCTAATGTTCTGCTTGGTCAAATAATATGCTAGAGTTTTGGAAAAACCAACAAGACAACTCATCTCCCCATGGAATTATCTGGGTTCTATTGTGTTATTCACTATTCCAAATTCTGGGGACGTTATAAGAAAACCTTTTGTGTTATTGTTGAGAACTGTCATGAGATATTCATGTCACCTAAGCCCCTTTGTTATGATGAATTTAGCCTTCGGGTTGGAAATGGACCCTTCACATGCTCTTTATGAAGCCAGGCCAAGTTGCCCAGCTGTACAGGCAACGGCAGGCCAGGAATTTGGATTTCATTCCACTGTGTCCTTTGATCCAGAGCTGATGTCCTGTCTACAAGTGGGGAGGAGGTGCTGGCAAGATGCATCCCCAAACACTCAGTTGCAAGTTGTAAATTTCAGCAAAGCTATTCAATATTCATGTAATTACCCTGGAAAGCACATCTGACATTTCATAAATACAGCAGAATATTAAGCATTTGTCTCTCTTGAGCGCTACTACCAAAGCATACATAGAAAAATAATCCCCAGGGATCCCTACAGACTCAAATGGCAACAGTTATTGAGTCCATAAATTTGATAGATCAAAGTCTTCTCTCTTCATCCTATTCATAATTTACAAATGAAAGTAATGCCATATACACAAGGTAGCCTGCTGGCCTTCATGGAACACAACCATTTCTGGGGAAAAGACCTGCTTCCCACCAACTCTGGCTACAGCTTTAGTGCTTTATGCTGAATCCCTGCTCCAGGGTGAGCTTGCAGATCCAGCCAGTGCACAGGCCAGTGGCTATGGCTTCAAGGGTAAAGCATGGAGGTCCCAGAAGCCCAGGCAGCAGTGTTGATTAAAAGCTCCTGTAATAGCTATATAGTCACATGACACATCCGATTTCCCAAGGACTTCAGGGCTCTGCAGATAGATTGAGAGGACTCTGGGATCTTAAACAAAATCTTGTTCACCCTTTCACTGCTCCCCCCTCGAGAATAAAAAGCACAACTCCTCAACAGCTCACCCCAGAATGTAGTCCAAAGGAACAAAAACACTTCGTTCTGAACAAGCCTGGTCATCAGAAATCAATACTATAGACTAAGACTCTATAAGAAAAAGCTAAGTGCTGGCTGGCTGTTCATACTAGGCTGAGAAGTGAGCACAGCAAGGAAGCCTTATCCATCTTGTATACTCGCCATGAAACAATGACCTTCTCCATTACCCATAGGCTAGAGGAAAACAAAAAGCATGCATGTTTATTCCCCCCCAAAAGTAACAACATAGCCTAATGGATGGGCAGTAACGTAAGCAATCAAAGGATTGTTTTTAAAGCCATGTAATGAATTAACCCCATTTGTTTTAGAAGTAAATAAACATATGTACTATGTAAAATGTGAATTTTACTTATGTGCATGAATATACATACATGTTCATTAATCTATCATCTAAAGATGTATATACATATGTATATGTTTGATAGAAGATATCTGAAAGTAGGATAGTTTATGTCCATGTCTGTTTTTAGTAAGTACATATGCATATATTTACGTGAATGTATGTGACTACCAATGCTAACCATGCATACAAATAAAATCATTGTGTGTACTGGAATTTGTAGCTATCACATTATTATATGTATGCATATGCATGAATACAGAGATGTTATCTATATGTAGTTTAATAATAGTTTATATCAATTTAAATATGTGGATGTTATTTTTCATAGCTAGTGTATGCTTATTCTCATGTTACCTGTTAATGTCAATAATTCCTTTCATTTTGCCAATATATCTAAGAGACTGAATGACTTGTAGAGAATTGCAGGAGCAGTAAAGTCAAAAGTGATATTAAATTCCTATCTCATATATTGTCAGTACTCATCACTCCTAACATGTATTATAATGAAGATGCACACACACACACACACACACACACACACACACACACTACTCTTGGGAGAGTAGTGCCAGAGTTCATGCCAGATATCCAAATCAGGGATATTCAAGAATTATGCCTCTTTCAAATCCATGGCCTCTTTTTTCATTAATTGTTATTACATGTTGTAATGTATTCTCACTTGATAATGACAAGGAAAAATGTTCCATATATCTTCAGTACAGGCAAAACATCTTTCAGGGTATTTTTCAACCAAGGTTGGTTGACTCTGTAGAAGTCAGACTCTTATTGAAGTGAGATCACTGTATATGCATGTGTATATGTGTGCATATACACATGCATATGAAAGAAGATCCTCATATAGGGATCTTTGTCCATAGATAGGACCTGGTGATTGCTGCAAATAGGATTTTTCAGACTACCTTTGTAGTCTGGCTACTATACCTAACTGACTACTTTCCCCAAAGTCTCACCATCCACAAGCTGACTTTGCCAGGATGACCATCTGTGTCCCTTTGGCCCCTTGAAGAGTGGATGCTACAACAGAAGCAGATGCAGGACCAGATATTTTGGTGGGGCTACTGAAATTTATCTAGCACACTCCAGGTGCCAAAAGAGACATGAATTAAGAGGATGTGAGGTGCCAAAGAATAAGCCCTGGCAACAGAGGGTTAGTGTTTGGGTCAGATACATCTGCTACTTCCTCCTACTCAGTAATTAAGCAGACTACATCAGTGAACTAAACATATGCACCGATCATAAATCAGGAACCATCATCTATTTTGCCTAAAGTGGCTCACAGAAAAAGGTGAGATAAAAGTACCTATCATGAGGCCTTATGTTAAGCTACTGGAATCTCCATCAATGTTACCCAACAAATACCTGGATATTTCTCTATTAATCTTCTTTGGCACTGGTACATTTTATACCTATAAATATCTTCCCAATGTGCCCCTTCCTACTCCCCCTACCCCTCATCCTCTCTGGGCATCACCCACAGGAACTATATTGGTGTCATATAACCTTGCTCCATTCTCAGATACAGATGATTGAAAGGAAGTCTCCCTACCCAGTGCCCAATGCACAGTGACAAGCCAATAACATTCTAAGCTTCCAAGAATCTGACCTTAGGTGAAGGGATCTGGTCTGCCTCTCAGGCACTTTTGGATGGAGCCAGGGCATGGAGCATCTTGAGCATGCTGATGTATAGGAAATAATTTGGAAAGATGACAAAAAAAATGTAATTGAAAGAACAAGAGAGTGTGTGGTGTCCAGAAGGCAGTTGGTGACTGTGCAGCAATGCCCTTCAACCTTGACTTTTCCTTTCTGTGTTTAACCCTAACAAAACTGCCTATGATGCCTCATAAATTTGCATACCTGCTTCCAGAGGAGAACAGAAGAGGGCATCAGATCCCCTCTGAAACTGGGGATGCAGATGGTTGTGAGCATCATGTGGGCTCTAGGAACTGAACTCTGTAAGAGGAGCAAGTGGTCTTAACCACTGAGTCATATCCCCACCCCACTTAGAGTTTCTTGAGATAATTGCTATGACCCTCCAAGATTGTCTCCCTTTCATTCATGGAATTATGGGTGAGTTGTTCCTTTCTACTTAGTGATACTCAAATAAAGATGTTCCTGGCACGTTGGGATTTCTAGATCTTTCCTAGTACCCTCTTCCACTTTTAATAAAGATACGGCATTTCGGACATCCCCAGATCTGGTACCATCCTATTTATAGTATTAATGAAGAGGAGGCTGTAAGAAAACCTGAAACATCAGAAATCCTAACATCACTAAACAAGGAATATCGCCATGGTATTTTATTATATATTTAAGGATCTCAATTTTAAAATAGCCTCAAAATGAGCCATCTTTGTTTCCCCCTGAAGATGCAAATATCTGTACTTTTTGCATCTTATATATTGCATTTTAAAAAATCATTATACATGCAAATGCTACAGGGACATATGACATGCATGTATAGCCAAGAGAAACAGCTGGTGTCTCCCTGTTCTTTAATATTTAAATAACACTGGTTCAAAAGTGTGTGCTGTTCCTGTTCGGAAGCTCAACATCTCCTTCAGTTGTGTGCTTCTAAGGATGCTTCTGCCTTTAGTCACCAGAGTTCTGCCCTTCCACTCTAGTGATGTCTCCTATCCCTCTGGGCTTTACGTGTCTCTATCCTAGAACCAGCACCTGTCTCCTGATATATCTTAGATGTGACTGCTGTGGGCCTTTTGCTTGAACAGCTGCTTCTCTTTGAACGAGCATGACAGCTTTTCTCAGGAATCAACCGAAAACCAAACCACAGAAGGCCTCATATCTCCCATCAGCCAGGACAGCCCCCTTCCCTGCCCCAGAATCTCTCACTGAAGGAAACATCTCCAGGGTTCCTTTCTGTTCCCTTTACCCACCCACCAAGTCAGGTTCAGCTCAGCCCTGCCTCCCCATTCCCACTTCTCTTAATTCCACCACATAGTCATTTAACACTGGTTTGCATTCCCCAACAAACTGAGACAGGATGCCCAGGACCTCCAATCATCTTCAGAAAGGACCATGGAGGCTGGTTTCCCAACAGTCACAATTCTTGTCCCAGCATCCAAAATAGTGTTAATCCCTGTAGTTGGAGACCTTCTCTCTAGCCCCTGCCAAGCCCTGTTAGTCCAACAACCCATTTATAAAATAAACACACAGACACTTATATTATTTAAATTGCTTGGCCATTAGCTCAGGCCTATCATTGTCTAGCTCTTACTCTTATATTTAGCCCATTTCTGTTAATCTATACTTTGTCATGTGGCTTGTGGCTTACCGGTATCTTTAGGAGTTGCTTGTCATTGTGGTGGTTGGCAATGTCTCCCCCAGCCTTCCATTTCCTACCATTCTCCTCCTCCTTGTCTCACCTACCCTATCCTTCCTGCCTGGCTACTGGCCAATCAGCACTTTATTTTACCCATTCAGAGCAACACATTTGACATACAGAACATCTCACAGCAAATCTCCTTCCCTTCTTGTGGTGAACTAGAAAATAAGGACATCTCCACGAGCTTGGGGACCTTTCTTCAGTCTTAAATCTTCTTTGTAGCTCTCTCCCTGACACCCGTCTCCTGAGTGTCTAAGAGTCTACCTGTTCAGATTCTCCACACTCCCCACAACAGAAAGCCAGCCCTAGATTGCCCCCTTCTCACAGACCTTTCCTTCTTCCTGGAGTTCCTGACCTTTTCAACTGTCGAAATCCTCCTTATCCTTTTAAACTCAACTCAAATGCCACATTCTCTGAGACTTCTCCATAATTCCCTGTACCAAGAAGGAATTAGAGGCTTTCCTTAGACCTTTGTTTTCATAGCATGAGAGTTTGCCCCTGTGTGTCACATGTAACTGTCCCTTTCCCAAGTCAAACTTTCCTCTCAGTGCTTGGGGCTTTTACAACCTTGTTTCTGTTGCTACAGCTACCAGATACTCACTGCTCTGAGTGATTTAAATGAAAGTACAAACGGAGAATAGTTGAAATTTATTTGGTACCTCCTGTGTGTCAGTTGTACTCTTAGCACCCTACATGTACCAATTTGGTTAATTATCTATCTGTAATTCCTACAGTCCTGGATGTTTTATTGTGCATGTACTCATCCTAAGATGCATCAGTGTTAAAAAGAAAATTATCTGGGATCACTCCATTAGAATGCTACAGAGCTGAACTGAACCTATTCAGGCACCTAATAATTACAGGGATGTAATAGTTCATTTTAGTTATCAAACTAGATTAGAGTAAGACACCTGGGAGATGAGTAAAGCCCAACAGTGAGTGTGTTTGGGATAGTGTTTCCAAACATGATTAGATCATGAAGACTCTGAGCTAACAAATGGCTTGACCCCTCAATAGAGTTATAATATGATGGCATGACTGAGAGACAAGGAAAACTAGAGGGTGGGCCTAGTTAGAGGAAACATGTCACTGATGGCACATCCTTGGAAGCTATGTCTTGCACTAGCCATGTCTTGTGTCTTTTTTCTCTGCTTCCCAGACACTATGATGTGAGCCACTTAGTAAGAAAAATATGTGTCTTAAATTTTCAGAACCCTATACTAGATAGATATCATGATTTGAGAAGGAGAAACATATTCATGTTACATGCATGAGCACCTATCTATACACACATGTGTACACACACACACACACACACACACACACACACACACACACACACACACACACACACACACACACACACCACTGTTCTAATCATTGCAGGCTTGGTAAATGCTATAAGCCCTACAGACCAGTGCTACTTGGAGGCCACTGGTTGTCATAGAAACTTGGCTTTACTCTGGCTGTCCAAACAAGAGGCCCTAGTATTTTGGCTGCAACCAAGAAACAGAAGAAGAGACCCTGAATCGTGGTTTTGGACCTCTGCCTCTTAGGTTGGCTGTTTTGGGAGAGAGCAGCTAACCATTTTGCCAAACACTTCGATGACATTTGAATTATGGCCTGTTTGCCAAAAGAAGGATCAGATTCTTTGATAAAATCAAGCTTTATAAAGCCATCATACAAAGACATCAACTAATATTTACTTAAGAACAATGTGAAAAATGAATAAGGACAATTTCTTTGAGCCCATGGAAACAAACAATTATTGCCCCTGTTTGTTGTTGGAATCAGCTACAGTAGCTTGCACTAACTTCCTTTCATGAATGCCTGGGATGAATGACTGTATCAGTTCACTATTGCTGCATAACAAACCACACTATAATTTGTAACTTAGTAGCCATGTATTATTTTTCACAACTCTCCAGAATGACTAGGTGTCATGCTGATGTGGACCAGCTTGCTTATGCATCTGTGGTCAATAGACCAGTCAGGATGGTCTACAATGACTTCTCCTAGAATTATTCTTTTTTGTGCCATATTACTTTTCATTTTCGAGCAGATTAACTCACAGACATAAGAGCTGAACAAATACTTGCTTGGGTCAGATTCTCTAGAGGGTTTAGTCCATTGGCCCAAATGGACTAAATACTCGTTTGACCCAAGCAAGTATTTGTTCGGATGTCATAGATTGCCCAGGGTCTGGGCATAATGCTACATCTGGCATGGGATATCTGAGGGAAAAAAAATCTACATACACTATGCTCTTATGTCTGTTAACTTTATTCCTCTAAGACAAAATGCAGCTCCCTCAGGCATTCAGGGCAAGAACAAATCTAGATACATCAAGTCCTTTGTCCATCTACTTTATTTCTCTGAGATAAAATCCTGTCTACATAGCTTCAGTTCCATCCTGACACTCAGTTCCTCTTAGTCCTGCTAACAACTAAGCTTTTATGCTTCCAGCCTCATTTTCATCCTCTGTTTCTTTGCCCTCCATCTCCACTTACTCTCTGCTCCTGGCTCTGATGAACTCTACAAATGTTCTGCCTTACTATCTAGAAACCTCTGTGTTCTTTCCTTCTCGCTGGTCATGCCATTCTGTCTGTCTCTATAAAAAACACCTGTTCCTTCTTCCCCTGGCCACAACATTCTCTGCCTCCCTAAGAATGTTGCTCCACCCTACCTTCCACCTTGATACGTATAAACTTCTTTTGTTCTCAGTCAATTGCTCTGGAGAGCCACTAGGCCTCTAGGCAAGGGGATGGTCTGAGCTTCATTAGCACAAGAAACAAAGCTATGCATCTCCTGCCAGCTTGTCTCCTAGGCTCAGCAGGGAAGTTAGTTACCTAGGAGTTCAACAGGTCTGAGGACCTGAACAGTTTGTCAAATGGTGTGGGAATATTGGGGCATGCAAGAATTTCATAGCAGAAGAAAAACTGGATAACACCAAATATTCATAATAAATGGCTTGCCTTTTGATAGACCCTTGGCTGGTCAAAGTATAGCTTTAATACACAGCTAAATCTCTATAATATATTCTTGTGGCTTACCACAAGCTGTGCCTTGCATTTAGGAACCATGAGACGTGACAACTGACAAACCTAGATACTCACTCTAACTTCAAGCTCTGTTTGGGAAGTTCTTCTGCACAATTTAGAGGGCACTGATGGAGGTGAGTGTTAAAGCCATACTGTGTGACTATCCTTGGAGTTGTTTCGCTGCTATTCCAAACTATGTAATTGGTATCCTCCTTATGTTATACCCAAATCACCCCCAAAGAGACCACCAAAGATCAAGGATGTCCAGAATGCAACAGCAAGGTTTATTTTAGGTACAAGATGGTGGGGAACTGGTCCCAAGCACTCACAGCACAGCAAGGCAGGGAGGAGTCCCACTTTCTTTGTGAAGCTAGCTTTTTAAAGGCAAAAACCACCAGTCCCTCCAGGTTGGGGTTGGGGGTTAGTACAGGTACAATTCTAATTGGCTAAATCTTCCTAGGCCTCCGTATTATCTTATTTTAGTTTGTCCGTTTGCTCTGTTAGAACTTTTACAGCCTGTCTCCAGAGTTGAGATGTGCCATCTCCAGCATTGGGGTATCCCATGGTTAATCAGTCATCACCAAATGGCCTGGCTTTTGTCCGGCATTTGGGGCACTCTTTTGTCAATTAATTGCTATCAGAGGACTCTTCCTAACTTTGTACTTTTAAGTTCCTGGGGCAGGCGCCATCATTTCTGGGAACTTGAAACTGGCCTGGGTCTATCTATATTAAGATATCTTTGTCTAAGCCTCCTTCTTCGTCTTAGAGAAGTGAAGTTCTCACACTTAAAGTTACACAGCTAAGGGAGATGCTTGTATTTAGTTTTTAAAACCAGGAGTAAAGTATTATCAAAGATAAAATGAGTCATCTTACATCCATTCCTTATTTATGAACATTTACACAGACACACACTCATATACACATACACTTGTACACACAGGGAAACAGACATATACAGAGAAACAAACAAACTTGGACATTTAATTGTATTTAAAGGACAAATATTCTGAAAAAAATCAATGTCAGGAAATGAGCTATGTTCTCCTGAAATTCATGTGTTGAAGTTTTACCTCCTCCCCTCACCCTACCCCCACACTTCATATTTGGGTTTTAAAGATGTAGCTGAAGTTAAATGAGTTCATATGATTGGACTAGCTATACTCAAACATGAATTGTGTCTTTAAAAAAAGGAGTGTACTTGGACAAAGACACACATACTTGGAAGATCATGTAAGACATAGGGAGAAGACAGCCATCTATAAATCAAGATGAGAGAACTTAGAAGAAACCATATCTACCAACATTCACATCCTGTGCTTCCAGCCTTCAGAACTATTTGTACTTACGGCAGCTTAATATACCATGCTTTGTTGATGCCCATAGGAGGCCTGCCTCTTTCTGAGGAAATATGGAGTTTGGAGGTGGGGAGAGGGTAGGTGGGGTAGTAGGAGGAGAGGAGGAAAGGGAGGCTGTGGTAGGGATGTAAAATTAATTAATTAATTAACTAAAAATTAATTAATTAATTAATTAAATTAAAAAAAGAAAATAGATATCCATTGTTTAAAGCAGGCAGCCTGTGGTAGTTTCTTATGGCACTCTATACTGGTTAATTTTTTTGTCAACTTGACACAAGCTAGGGTCATCTGGTAAGAAGGAACCTCAATTGAGAAAAATGCCTCCATCAGAATGGCCTTTAGGTAAGTTTGTGAAGGCATTTTCTTTATTAATGATTGATCTGGGAGGGTCCAGCCCACTAGGGTCAGTGCCACTGATGGTCCTGGGTTACCTGAGAAGCAAGTCAGGAAGCAGCATTCCTCCATGGTCTCTGTTTCAAGTCTTGGTTCTAGGTTCCTGTCTTGAGTTCCTGCCGTGACTTCCTCCAGTGGTGAACTGGGACTTGGGGTGCACAATCCTGTCTTTTCCACGTTGCTTTTGGTCATGGTGTTTTTACCATGGCAACAAAAACCAAACTAGGGTCCACTCTGAAAAGACTAATGCATGTGTTAACCGGCCAGTCAGATTATTAGTGAATTTATAAAAAAAGAATCTGAGATTCCCAAGCATAGGCCAGGAGATTATAGAAGAAAGGAGACAGGGCTAGGGGAGCTCTGGCTCATAGAAATGTGGGGAAAGGCTGAGTTCAGAGGCATTCCTTTCTCACCCAGTAGAACTCCTCTGGCTTAACTACAGAGCTCCCAGTTGCATCTCATATCTGGAATTCCCGTAGCACGTACTCATGGTTGGCATTTTGCTTCAGCCTGTCTTTTACTCTCTGGCATCCTGAATCTTCTAAACTCCATGCTTTTCTCTGATCAGGTCAGTGTCATGCCCACACAGACTCCTGTGTGCTGTCCCCTGCTTTCCCCACATCTCCATACGTGGGGACTGAAAAGTGTGAAAATAGACCATTTTCTGTACACCCATTAAATCCGTTGATTCTGCAAGACTCTTTGCCTTGTATTTCACTTCACATTAATGTAAATAGTTGACATTTTTAAAGTTAAGGACTCAGCTGCTTGTAAGACAGGTGGAGTTTGAAATCAAACAACCACCATGCACTGGAAGCCTGTGCAACAACCTTTATTATGCCGCTCAGTGGCATCTGAGAAAACCAACATGTCCTTTGGCACTAATACAACCACCTAGAACCATGTGAGCTAGCCAATTTGCACTTCAAGAAAATGTCCCCAAGCTGTCTCACTTCAGCAAGTGTCTCAGGGCTGTTTAAAAGATACAAGTCATGACTCAACTTGTTGCAGCTGCCTGAAGTGAACCTGGGACTTGCTTAAATTGAGGAACATCAATGGCCCTGCATGAAATAGATGACAATAGGCAACAAAAGGAAGTTATGCTGATTTATAACACAGATTAAAACCATCTCATTTTCCCCCTTATCACAATTAAAACTGAAAGCTTTTTCAATCACACAACCTGCAACAAACGCATTTTCTCATTTATTCTCCATTAAGTCGACTATAAGTCATTTATACCATTTTCTCATCTCTCCTATTCCAACTAACCTGTTTCCCTATTTGCAAGATGAATCTTAAGTCTGTGAACTCACTCTACTTGTAAAACTAAAATCTGGCTGACTCCTTATATTTATGGCTTCCATGGATCATTTTTGGGAGTTGGTTTATTTTTTAGATTTATTTTTTATTTTTATTATGTATATGTATGTGTGTCTGTATGGAGGTATATGCACATGAGTGCAGGTGTCCTCAGAGGCCAGGAGATGTCAGCAATCCCTGGAACTGGAATTGCAGGCTGTTTTGAGCCACCGAACGTGGGAACCAACTCAGGTCCTCTGCAAGAGCAGTACAAGCTCTTAACCATATCTCTTCAGCCTTGTATTCCTGGATCTTAACTGATAGTTGTATGCATGAAATCTACAAACACTTTGGTCCCAGCTGACTGAATTGATCAGCATTAGCTATTGGGTCTGTGTGCCTTCATCTTTACCTTTTCCTGTGATTGGATAAAGACTACACAGACACAGACAGAGAACACACACACACACACACACACACACACACACACACACACACACACACAGAGTTTTAATAGAAATATAATGATGTTATCTACATAACTTTGCAATTTGATTTTTTTTTTCACTTGGTGATGCTTGACTTGAAGATCTGTCCCACACACATAAACAACATTGAGTCTTTTCATTGTAGCATATATTTTAAATTTATTTGCTTTCAGACAGATCCAACAATGTAGGTCAGGAGAGCCTGAAACTATTGATCATTCTGCCTCAGCCCACCCCGTAAGTGCTAGGATGATAAACACGTATTACCATACCTGACTCAGTAGTAGTATGAAATTTGATAATAAAAGTGATTAGTAACCTAATCAATCAACTACCTTTTGGTGACATTTAGCTTGGTTTGCTTTTCTTTATTATTTTTATTATTTTAATATTGTAGATTATATTCTGTGATAAACATAGTTGTGCCCATATATTTATTGTAAACATCCTAAAAGTAAAAATGAATATTTTCAGTTGCCTTTAATACACTGACAGTATTTTTCTATAAAAACACAGCCACATATTCCTTATACCTGAACTCAGTCACATATATGTTGAGATGTAGCAACCTGTGATTTATTTAGAAAACTGAACATGGATGCCATTTGAAATTTGGATTTCCACCTGATTACAAAGGCCTTACATTTTTCTTCTATATTAAGCCAGTTAACTTTAGACCAACAGCTGTGGAATCTGCATGGGACCAGAGTAGGCCCTCTGCATATGGGGGACAGTTGTGTAGCTTGGTCTGTTTGAGGGCCCCCTGGCAGTGTGAGCAGGATCTATCCCTGGTGCATGAGCTGGCTTTCTGAATCCCATTACCTATGGTCAGACATTTTGCTCACCTTTGATGCAGGGGTGGGGAGCTTGGTTCTGCCTCAACTGAATGTACCAGGGTCAGCTTTCTCCCCGGGGGAGAACTTACCCTGTTGGAGGAGGGAGTGAGGAGTGGCAGAGGTAGCGGTGGGGGACAGGAGGAGCGAGGAAAGGGGGTCTGTGGTTGGTGTGTAAAATGGATAAAGAATTAAAACAAAAAAAGAAGGGAAAGAGAGTTATTGACATATCACACATTTTGCTATACATATATATGAGTTTTTATTATAAAGTTTTAGGTTTTTTTCCCTAAAATGTGCTTCCATTCAAAAGGATAATTCTACAATTATCCTCTTAAATTTTCACTGGATTTTCATCTATAGACAGCTTTAGGTATATAGATTTAGATAAAAATGTCCTAGTAGTTTAAGATTTTCTTGATATCAGAGAGGTACTTACTAGCCAAGAACACAGGTTTACATCATTCTCCATACTTGACATTCTGTGTTTCATGTAAGAGGGCTCATGAGTCAGGTAGTCAGTGGTGGCACACGCCTTTAATCCCAGCACACAGGAGGCAGAGCCAGGCAGATCTCTGTGAGTTCAAGGCTAGCCTGGTCTACAGAGCAAGATCCAAGATCCAGGACAGGCACCAAAACTACACAAAGAAACCCTGTCTCAAAAAACTAAAAAAAAAAAAAAAAAAAAAAAAAGAGGGGCTCAGGAAAACCTGGTGAATGAGTAAAAATGGAGAGAAGATTGCTTGCTGCAGGACACAGGAATATATCATAAGAACTCAGCTGGTTATGGCAAAGTCACTACCTGGAGGGATCAAGGATTTCCTCCAGAGGAAGCCAAATTCCAAGGAGTTTTTGGTCTGGGTCTGTGGATTGTAGCATAGTTTAGCACAGTTATCCTTTACTTTATAGCTAATATCCATTTATAAGTGAGTACATACTATGTTTGTCTTTCTGGATCTGAATTACCTCACTCAGAATGATATTTTCTGGTTCCATCCATTTGCCTGCAAATTTCATGCTGTCATTGTTTCCAACTACTGAGTAATACTACATTGTGCAAATGTACCACATTTTCTTCATATATTCTTCAGTTGCTATGAACATAGTTGAGCAAGTGGCCTTGTGGAATGATTGAGCATCTTTGCATATATGCCAAAGAGTGGTATAGTTGGGTCTTGGGGTAGATAAATTCCCAATTTTCTGAGAAACTGCTATATTGATTTCAAAAGTGGCTGTACAAGTGTGCACTCCCTTTAGCAATGGAAGCATGTTCCCCTTGTTTTACATCCTCTCCAGCATGAGCTGTCACTTGTGTATTTTATCTTAGTGATTCTGACAGGTGTAAGATGGAATCTCAGAGTCATTTTGATTTGCCTTTCCCTGATGGCTAAGGATGTTGAACATCTTCGTATGTTTTGGAACTCAGACCTTTGTCAGAAGTGGGGTTGGTGAAGATCTTTTCCCATTCTGTTAGCTGCTGTTTTGTTCTATTGACAGTATCTTTTGCTTTTGAGTTTCATGAGGTCCCATTTATTAATTGTTGATCTTAGTGTCTGTGCAAGTTGTGTTCTATTCAGAAAGTTGTGTCCTGTGCCAATGGGTTCAAGGACATTTCCACTTTCTCTTCTATCAGGTTCAGTGTATCTGTATGCATATGGAGGTCTTTGATCCACATAAACTTGAGTTTTGTACAGAGTGATAGATACGAATGTATTTGCAATCTTCTACATGTTGACATCCAGCTATATCTGCACTATTTGTTGAAGATGTTTTCTTTTTTCCATTGTATAATTTAGGATTCTTTGTCAAAAATCAGGTACCCATACGTGTGTGGATTTATTTCTGGGTCTTCAATTCATTTCAATTGACCCACCTCTGTTTTTATGCCAATACCATGCAGGTTTTACTACCTATAACCCTGTAGTAGAGCTTGAAATCTGGGATGGTGATACCATCAGAAGTTCTTTTATTGTACAGGGTTATTTTGGCTATCTTTGTTTTATGTTTTGTTTTGTTTTTTTCTGTATGATGTTGAGTATTGTTCTTTTAAGGTCTACAAAAAAATTTTGTTGGAGTTTTAATGGGAATTATATTGAATCTGTGATTGTTTTTTATAATATGCCCATTTTTACTATGTCAGTCTTACAAATCAATGAGCATGGGTAATCTTTCCATCTACTGATATCTTCTTCAATTTCTCTCACAAAGGTGATTTGGCTATGTTCCTTCTGTTTCTATTTTGTGGAATAATTTGAGGATAATTGGTATTAGCTCATCTTTGAAGGTCTGGTAGAATTCTGTGCTTAAACCATCTGGTCCTGGGCTTTTTATGATTGGGAGAGTTTTAATAACTGCTTCTATTTCCTTAGGGATATAGATATATTTAAATTGTTTATCTGTTCTTGATTCAACATTGAAAAATGGTATCTACTGGGAAAATATAGATATGAGGTAGATCATGGAATCTACTCTGAGAAAAAAGATAAAACATATTAGGATAAATGGGTAGATCATTGAATCTACTCTAAAAAGAAAAAGGGGAGATATAAAAAATGACAAAAGGTAGATTATTGAATCTATTATGAAAAGAAAAAGGAGAATATATATATGATAAGATAAAAGGTCGAGCTATTGAATCTACTTTTAAAAATGAACTACTTGTTTTAAATAGGATAAGTAAAGAAAAAATTTTTGTCTAAGTTTGTCAAATGTTACTGGGCTGGACATTATTAATATATATTAATGGAGTTTTTTGTCTGAATCTGTCAAATGTTAGTGGACTATACATTGTTAATGTAATTCTTGACTGTATATATTGTATTAGTTATAAGCTTTTTAAATTTTAGATAAAAAGGGGAAATGTGGTGATATTGTGTTCCGCAAAATATTGTGCATCCTAATAAACTTATCTGGGGTCAGAGTACAGAACAACCACTAGATATAGAGGCCAGAAAATGGTGGCACACATGCCTTTAATCCTAGCATTCCAGAGGCAGAAATCCACCTGGATCTCTGTGAGTTCAAGGCTACACTGGAAACAGCCAGGCGTGGTAACAAGAGCCTTTAATCCCAGGAAGTGGTGGCAGAAAGCAGAAAGATATATAAGGCATGAAAACCAGGAACTAGGCAGGTTAAGCTTTTAGGCTTTGGAGCAGGATTTCAGCTGAGAGGCATTCAGTCTGAGGAAACAGGATCAGCTGAGGAATTGGCAAGGTGAGGTAACTGTGGCTTGTTCTGCTTCTCTGATCTTCCATCATTCACTCCAATAACTGGCATTAGATTTGATTTTATTAATAAGAGCTTTTAAGATTCTTGCTACACATTTCTTTTAGATTTCCAATTTTCTGGAGTATAGGTTTTTGAAGTATGAACTAATAGTTCTTTGGATTTCCTCAGTTTCTTTTGTTATGTCCCACTTTTCGTTTCTGATTTTGTTAATTTGGATATTCCCTCTCTGCCTTTTAGTTAGTTTGGATAAAGGTTTGTCTGTCTTGTTGATTTTCTCAAAGAACCAACTCTTTGTTTTATTGATTCTTTGTGTTGTTCTCTTTGTTTCTCTTTTATTGATTTCAGCTCTCAATTTGATTATTTCCTGCCATCTACTCCTCCTGGGTATGTCTGCTTCTTTTCGTTCTAGAGATTTCAGGAGTCCTATTGTATCACTGGTGTGAGAATCTCTGATTTCTTTATGCAGGCACTCAGTGCTATTAACTTTCCTCAGCACCACTCTCACTGTGTCCCAAAATTTGGGTATGTTCTACATTCATATTCATTGAATACTAAGAAATCTTTCATTTCTTTCTTGTTTCTTCTTTGATGCAGGGGTAATTCAGTGGAGAGTTGTTTGGTTTCTATGAGTTTGTAGACTTTCTGTTGTTTCTGTTGTTGAAATTCTATTTTAATTATGGTGATCGGATAGGATGCAGTGGGTTAGTTACTTCAATTTTCTTATACCTGATGAGACTGGCTTCATGACTGAGTATGTGGTCAATTTTGGAAAAGGTTCCATGAGGTGCTGAGAAGAAGGTATAGTCTTTTCTGTTTGGGTGGAATGTTCTGAAGGTAGTTGTTAGGTCTATTTTAGTTATAAAATGTTAGTTCCATTATTTCTATTTACATTCTGTCTGGATGATCTGTCCATTGGTGAGAGTGGGGTTTTGAAGCTTATCACTATAAACATATGGAGTTCAATGTATGATTTAAGCTTTAGTAATGCTTCTTCTACAAATGTGGGTGCCCTTGCACTTAGGGCAAAAATCCTCAAAATTGAGACATCATCCTGGTGGATTTTTCCTTTGATGCATATGAAATGTCCTTCTCCATCCCTTTTGAGTAATTTTGTTTTGAAGTTTGTTTTGTTAGCTATTAGAAAAACTATACCCATTTCCTTGTTAGGTCCTTTTAATTGGAAAATCTTTTCCCAACCATTTACTCTGAGGTGACATCTATCTTTGATGTTGAGGCATGTTTATTGTATGCAGCAGAAAAATGGATCATGTTTTCATATTCATTCTGTTAGCCTGTATCTTTTTCTTGGTGAATTGAGTCCATTGATAATGAGAGATATCAATGACTACAGATTTTTGTTCTTTTTATTATGGTGGTGGTAGCAGTGTGTGTGTGTGTGTGTGTGTGTGTGTGCGTGTGTGTGTGTGTGTGTGTGTGTGTGTTTCCCTTTTTTTATTTTGTTAGTGTAAGGTTATCTACTGCCTTTGTTTATGTGGGTGCAGTTAACTTCCTTGGGTTGGAGTTTTCCTTCTAGTACCTTCTGTAGGGCTGTATTTGTGGGTAGATATTGTTTAAATTAGATTTTGTCATGAAATATCTTTTTTTCTCCATCTATAGTGTTTGAAAGTTTTGCTGGGTGTATTAGTCTAAGCCATCTTTAGTGGTCTCTTAGAATCTGCAAAACAACTATCCAGGCCCTTCTGACTTTTAGAGTCTCCACTGAGAAGTCAGGTATAAAGGTATAATTCTTATAGGTCTGCTTTTACATGTTACTTGGCCTTTTTCTCTTGCAGCTTTTAACATTC
Source organism: Onychomys torridus (assembly GCF_903995425.1). Classification (NCBI taxonomy): domain Eukaryota; kingdom Metazoa; phylum Chordata; class Mammalia; order Rodentia; family Cricetidae; genus Onychomys; species Onychomys torridus. The sequence goes on along the minus strand of NC_050451.1, from coordinate 9,255,785 downwards.
TTTCCTTGTATGTATAGTAATAATTCTATGTATTTAGTGTTTTGATTATTATGAGACTTGGAAACTTTCTTTTCTGATACTATCTATTTTGTGTTCTGTAAGCTTCTTGTATCTTTATAGGCATGTCCTTCTTTAGGTTAGAAATTTTTTTCTATGATTTTGTTAAATATATTTTCTGTGTTTTTGAACTGGGATTCCTCTCTTTCTATTTCTACTATTCTTAGGTTTGATCTTTTAATGATGTCCCAGATTTCTTGGATATTTTAAAGGAGTTTTATTAGTTCTAACATTTTCTTTGACCTATGAATCTATTTCTCCCCCTGTATCATCAATGCCTGAGATACTCTCCTCCATCTCTTGAATTCTGTTGGCAATGCCTGCATTTGTAGTTCTTATTTGCTTACCCAGATTTTTCCATTTCCTAGTTCCTTCAGTTTTTCTTTTCTCTATTGATTCTATTTTGATTTTCATGTTTTGAATATTTCCCTTCACCTGTTTGGTTGTTTTTTTCTTGGGGTTCTTGACATTTTTTAAGGGATTACTTCCATTTTTTTAGTTGTCTTTTCCTTTATTTCTTTAAGAGAGTTTTCCATATCCTTTTTATCATCTATCATCTATCATGATGAGCTGTACCATCATGATAAATTTGGTTTTAAGTTTTTGTTGTTGTTGTTGTTGTTTTTGTTTTTTGTGCTTCCACTGTGTTGGAATATTCAGGGCCTGCCTTAGTGAGATTGCTGGGCTCTAGTGGTGACATATTGCCTTGGGTATTGTTGTTTGTGTTCTTAAACTTATGTTTAGGCATCTGGATTATAGGTTTAGGTACCAATGTTTGGATTTGTCTTTGTTGGATGGATGTTTTTTACATTAGTTTCTGGATGTCTGGATGGTCTCTGGTCCAGCAGGGAGTTACTCCCCAAGTTTGAGGCTGAAGTTCTGGCTGTATATGTGTGTGCCTTCTGATCTGGCTGGGGGTTCTCTAGAATTCAGATGCTGGTCTGGCTTCTGGTGGGATATGAGGCCTCTGTCTTGTTTGTGGGGAGTTGGCCTGCTCTCTGTGGTTCGTGATGCTTTCTGGCCTCTGATTTTCAGAATGTTGGTCTGGCCTCTGACGGAGGAAGGCTTCTGCCAGAGGTATGGGTTGGGATATGGTGATAAGGAGTGGAGGGGCAGTTGGAGTTATGCTGAGCAAGCTCAAGCAGAGTGGGGCACTGTATTACCTGAGGTTCAGGATGCTGGCATGGCCTCTGGGGGAAGAGGATATTCTTACCAGACCTGTGGGCCAGGATGTGGTGACAAGGATAGGAGGGATGATTGTGGTTATATTGGGTAGTCATGGGTGAGCTTGGGGAGGTCTTACCTAGGGTTCAGGATGCTGGCCTCCAGCTCTTTTATTTTGAGATAGGGATGTTTACTCAGTGTGATTATATGTTTACAAGTATATTAATTTCTTCTTAATTCAAAGGAACTTACAGTTATGATACCTTGAATGTTTAAAGTGGTAGAATTTTAAAGATGTTATAGACTTTTTAAACTGGATTGCATTTTCTATTATGGCCACAAGTCTATGGGAAAGGAGTGGAAGATTATGGTTAAATCTGTGTATCAGTTGATAAGGCATGGAGTTGTGCTAACTAATATTGTGGACCTAATTTTTGGTAATTACCTTTCAAATTTCTGCAGCAGGAATCTCACACTGGCATCCTAGACAACACCATGAGATAAAAGTTCTTCTAAGTTACTTTCCAACTTTTATTGGGTTTCCTTAGGTCTTTAGCTCTGCCTCTCCAGTGCTACAAACAACATAACCTCACATTGTTGGTTTTATTTATTTATTTATTTATTTATTTATTTATAATTTTTATTTATTTGTGTGTGTGTGTGTGTGTGTATGTGTGTGTGTGTGTTTATCATTTCTGGTAACCAGCATGGCTCCTCCTAGACTCAAGGCTGAGCTTCCTCACTACCATGACTCTGGAAGACACATGCTCTAGCCTAACCTGAATCACTTTCATGTTCTAATTTTCCATTGTTTACTGCACATCCCTGATTCTTTGTGTATTTGTGTCTATGTCTGTCAGGTTAAAATCAATACCTGGGGAAAACTTTTAACACGTTCTTTCTTTCTCAGTCCCCAGTCTCAGGAACTCCCACTTCAATTCTTGTGGGAACTACTTTCCAGCCAGCCTCTTCTTACTCAAGCCTGCTCCTTCTAATCTCATCTCTATCCCTCATCTAAACTGGAAGCCACACAATACAGCAGACAGAGCTAGAGTACTGACTTCAGAGATATATCCAAGCCCTTGCTATTTAACCTGTCTGATCTTCCTTTATCTGAGATCCCTAGGCCTACATTATTATTTTAAATACACAATTCAATGAAGTACCTTTCCTACAATGAGTAAACACTCAATTTGCCTCATCTATTAGGACCATTATATTTTTCATCATCACTGGTGCAGATTCTCTATGGCCAGAAGCAGCCCGGCTCTCCTGGTAACTTTCTGGAGAACCTCACAAAGCCTTGTGTTTTCATGCACATTCACTTAAAAAGGAGAGTCATTCTGGCTTCAAGCTGTCAACCCTCCATATTGTAACCAGCATGCTTAGCTCCATCGCAGTCACACAGCAACAACTGACCAGTAGTTCCCACAGCATGGCACAGAAATCCATGTCTGAGAACTCAGACATCCTATGTCCGTGAGTGAAGATGGGTTTGGGAAGGAAGGAAACAGAAACCAATGCTAAGACATGGAAACTTAGACATGGCCAAAATAATTGCAACACATCTCTGTAGGCAGTATACGGTGTCATCCAATTTCGTGGATAACACCACATGTTATCTCAGAAATATAATTGACCTCTGTCCCTTGGTCTGCAGAGCTTCTTGAATCCCTCTTTTGAGGAAGGATAAATTTCCAGACAAACAATACCCAGGGGGAGGTTTTGAAAGTACACAGTATATTGCTGCATTTGCCATAAACATTTGATTTAACAGAACTAATTTTGTGTGCTTCAACTTATCCTGGGGATAGAATGTGAACAAGAAAGATGGGGGCACAGCCTCTTAGTCTCTCCCTTTAGCAAGTGGATAGATCATAAACAGATAGAGACATAAATAAGAAATAGAGTTTCAGAGAATGGTAAGATCTAATAAAAAAAGACATCATGGGGCAATGAGGTAGGATACAGAGAGATGGGGGAGAGAAAGAGAAAGGCTATGTAGCCATTAAGAAAATGAAAATTTCTGCAACATGAATCTGTGTAAATGAGGAATGAGGCAACAACACATAAACCAGAGTGGTATGGAATGAGGACAAAGGTGCTATGTCCTGACATCTAGTAGGAAGTCAACAAAAGATGGGTCATTTTGTGCTATTATCTACTGGATGTCCTGGCTATAGAGTCCCTGGACTCAGGGGGACACAGAGCCAGATGATCAGCAACAAATTGGAGTACTTATGTCCAAACGAAGGCCCTTTGAGCAAGCCACCTCCTGTAGTCCCCAACATTCAGTGATGCCTCCCAGCCTGGGCTGCCAGGATTCACCTGCATGAAGCTGGCTGAAAACCAAGAGATTTTTCTCAGGTAGAGCATGGCAATCTATTCTGTTCTCTTGTCAGGTCATAAATAAAGGAACATTGATCTAGGAAGATGGGCATCTTTGGCTTTGGTGTTAGCTATGTGCCTGAGGACAGATGATTGTAGATGCACAGGATAGCTGAGCAGAGAGAAGCAAGGCCACCTTGGTGGACCAGGGAGTGCTCTGGATTGGAACATCTGGCAGCATCAGTGTGCTCCAGGAAGCTACATAAAAACAACCAAGCCAGAGCATCTGGGAGGTCACAGCAGAGTCCAGGTAGCTCACTGCTTTTGTTCTTTCTGCCTAATTGTGCTCCTGCTGGTGTAGGAGATCCCTGAGGAACAGCGAGTCATGGAGGGTGGGAAGCGCAGGTTAACTAGGGCATGTTGTAGTGCAAGCACAAGAACACCAATTAGGAAAAGCAGGAGGCAGCCCGTGTGGCTTTGACCTCTTCTCTCTGTGCCTTCCCAGGAACAGAACAGATTTTCCTCTGGACTTTGTCACAGACAGCTCTCAGAGCAGGGAGACCCCAGGGATGCAGGATGAGTGAGATTCAAGACAGAAGAGTCCTAAAAGTGTACCCCAACACGAATAGCCCAGTGTGATTCTTTTTCTAGGCAAAACGCTAACACTTTCATTGTATTCTCTAAAGGGCCTATGACCTCAGATAACTGTGAGTGGCAATACTCTCACAGCATCACTACACTGAATGTGATCTGGAGTCTGCACCATCTCTGCAGGTAAAAGATGAACGCAGGGAGGAAAACGTCCCTGGGCCTGACACTGTGTCAGGGCTTCACATCTGGTACTTCATGTATTTGCCCCCATTAAGTTTCACACTGCCTCAGTTTCCCAAATTTCACAAGAGCACCAAAGCCCCAAGAAGTTGAGCATGCTGTCCAGGATGTGCACATACTATGTCTTGGATGCAGCATAGTCCAATGCCAAACCAAACTTTTCCCATCTGTGCACAACGATGCTTTCAAACATCAACCACTGCGGAGTGGGGTCCCACAGTAAGACCACATCAATACTTCAGAGTCATACAAGCTATCCACTCCAAGAAGCCCGCACAAACTCTGAAACAATTTTTGAAACACAACATTGTGAATTCAGCTAAATACTCTCTTTGAAACATTTTAATGAAAATCGATTGATACCACATCCCCCTTCCCTTTCCTCTCTCCGACCCCTTCCATATCCTCCCCACTCTCAGACTGATAGCCTCCTTTACTTTGATTATTGTTAGAGACACACATGCACATTTGTACATATACATGTGTATGTATGCACAACCTCCTGAGTCCATTTTGTCCTGACACTTCATATTGCACAAACAGTAATGGCGGTGACTAACACCTTATTCCTATCAAACAAGAACAAAAATCTCCAAGTGACTTCGGGAAAAGGCTCTTGGGACATAAATAATTGCAAAGCAGATTCTTTTTGTTATACATCTGTGGTTAGACTCTCACAGTCAGGTGGGGATGGTGGCTGACTGCTCTCTAAGAAACCTCTCCAATCGTAAGGGTAGCATGGGTTCCTTGTGTAACCTACATGTACCTGAGTGAATCACTGGATAATGCTCTGGCTGACATACAATTTTAGCAAAGGAAACATATAGAACATAGCTTTCATTGCATTGAAATGCCCATTTCACAGATGAGACAACTCAGGTATAACTGTCCAATATTATAAACTTTCTTGTTGGTGCCTGCATTGGCCCAACTTGTAAGATCTGGCTTTAACTTTCCCAATGGAAAGGGCCTCTTTTTACATGCCTTAAATTATCTTGCCCTTTCTTGCCTCTGGGCCATGCTTTGAGTATCCTGTCTCTCAGCTCAGGCATGATCATTGTACCCATAACAACATCTTATAGAAAGACCTTGGCTTTGAAATTAGAGCCATCTTCAACTGCTAAGTATTTGACCATGGGCCAAATAACTCAACTTTTGTGATTCTCAGAAAGAGATACCTATAGAAAAGGAGGAAAATGATAGCCAATGTACAGGGTAATCATGAGGGGTTAATGGGATTGAGCAACTAGAGTACCCAGTAGGTGCTCAATACATGGCCTGTTGCTCTTGTTATATTCCCACATTAACTGTGATTGCTACTAGGCCTGTAGGGATGGCCTGGAGTCAGAAAACCTGCATGGCTGGCCCCAGGTGGCACCCTCTGCCCTTGGGCAAGTCACATGCTCTTCCCTTGCCAGTTGCTCTTTAAGAGGAACCAATTTCACACTTCCAGATAGATCCACACTCCAAATTATGTTTGTTTTAAAATAATGAATAGTGGCATTATCATCTCCACTGCTCTCCAGGGCGCTCTGTGCTGAATATATTCTCCTTGCATTAGCAGAGCACCACTGCAGATAAATGGACCAGTGCAATTGGAAATGCCACCAAAGGAGTGAAAGCTAGCCCTATTGTTGCCTACCTCTGTGGAACCTTCTTAGGGGCCTGCCTTCTGATACCCAGAGAAATGGGAAAATGTTGCAATATACTCTAGGAACACTGGACAAATACAGGAGAGAGCAGCCAGTCTGTTGTTGCTCTGTTTCTCACCAAAAGAAAATTGAAAAACTCAAAGTATCTTTAGATTTTTCTCATCTTTGTCAGATTGCCACCAGTGGGTGGTAGGACCGTTGAGAATGCCACAAAGGAACCCATGGCAAATGGTACCTTGTACAAAATATTCTAGCCAAAAGCTGTCTGTATCTTAGATACATGGTGGGATTTAGAAGCTGAGCTGAGAGATGTGGTCATTTCCAGGAGTTTCAGTGAAGCAGGTCTGCACAGAACAGTCATGGGCTTCAAGTTCCTGGCTCTGCTTGATGCTTTTCTTTTTGTGACCTCACACAAGATGCTGTTAATTCCATGATACTGAGGGTGAGGCTTCTTCTATTTTCATGAGAGGAAACTGATCCTCTGTGGCAAGAATCTTAAAAGTTCTTATTAATAAAATCAAATCTGAGCCAGGTATTGGGGTGAATGCTGGAAGATCAGAGAGACAGAACAAGCCACAACTTCCTCATCTCGCCAGTTCCTCAGCTGGTCTTGTTTCCTCAGACTGCAAGCTTCTGAGTCCTCATCCAAATGGGTCTCAGCTGAACTGTGCTCAAAAGCCTGAATGCTTAACCAGCCAAATGTTTAACTAGCCAAATGCTTAACCAGCCAAATGCTGCTAGTTTCTGTTCTCCACGCCTTACATATCTTTCAGCTTTGTGCCATCACTCTCTGGGATTAAAGGCATGAGTCACCATGCCTGGCTGTTTGCAATATGACCTTGAACTCACAGAGATCCGCCTGGCTCTGCCTCCTGAGTGCTGGGATTAAAGGGGTGTGCTACCACTGCCTATCCTCTATGTTAAATATTGTGGCTGTTCTATCTCTGACCCCAGATAAGTTTATTAGGGTGCAGCTTAACCAGCCAAATGCTGCTAGTTTTCAGGGAACACAATATCGCCACAATGCTCCTCTTCCTACTCCCCAGACCTTTTTTGGGTAAGTAGACCTTGTTTGGGTGAGTGGAGCTAGAGGTCATCCTTTTCAAGAAGGACAGAATTGACTGATGTGCATATTCTCATGCTGGAGCAATGACATCTTATCCAACATTTTCCTGTCTTTTCTGCCTCCCTTCAAGGAGGACCACAGTCAGAACAGCTCTGAAATACCATGTGGTTCGCAATATGGGAAGGATATCCAGTGAATGCTCCAGATGATATAAAGCCTGCTAAAATATACTTCAGATGTCATGTTAATATATAATTACTTGCTTCATCATAGAGCTAATTGACCAGTTGAAAGTTGGAGACAGTACTCTTCATTTAACTTTAAATAAATACATGTTCTGCTCATGTACCATCATCCTTGACGGAGTATGTGTGTTGTTTTAAGACTAGGAATATACTGTATGCTTAGCTTTCTGAATTATTTTTGTTAAAAGAACTAACTGTTTAAGCATTAATGTTTCTATTTTATGACCCCTTTTTTACTTTGCAATTTTAGCATATCAAAAATATAAAATAAAAAACCAAAATGAAACAATGTGTCTTTAGATTTTTTTTCAACTTCTCATAGATTCTATGAGAATAAACCCTATCCTTCACTCTGTTACCCAACATTTGTCTCGTATGCCTAATGCTTCTCTCGGACATCCTTTTCTATATCTCCCTGTGTATGTGACTTTCTAAAACTGTGAATGAGGTTCTAAGACAGAGTTAGATTTTCAGATGACTATGACCAGAGCACATATCTACATAAAGTCAATGTTGTAGGTCCAGACAAGCATATCTCATTTGTCCACTCTGGTCAGGACTGTGTATGGAAAGGGGGCACTGCTTTGCTTTGCTCTCCTTTTTCTATGTCCATATACCCCATGAGGTCCTTACCACATGAGATTTGGGGCAACATTTCACCTCCAAATTACTGGACATCTTTGAGTAAATGTGATGCAGGGCCTAGTAAAATCTATAAGATGATTAACATTTTGCAGCCATATATAATATATATGTATTATATATACATACACACACACACACACACACACACACACACACACACACACATATATAAAATGAGGGCCTGTGAGATGTCTCAGCAGTCAAAGTGTGTGCCATATAAGCCTGACAAACTGATTTCAGTGCCTGGAACCTATAATGGAAGTAAAGAACTGATTCCTGAAAAGCTGCTCTCTGATTTCCTCACACTTTCCATGACAAGTACATACCTGCACACACACACACACACACACACACACACACACACACACAAATAATAATAATAATAATAATAATAATAATAATAATAATAATGGTAAATTCCCAATGAAAGAGTCATCCACCAACCAAGTTTTGCTGATATATGTCTAGACTGTCACTATCCCATGCCATCAACCAGCCAACAGAAACACAGCTACATTCACCTAATGAAATCTATGCATTATAAAAGTTCAAGGGTCTCTCACCTATGATTTTATTTCCTTTGGACATGGCCCCTACATTCTGAGGTGTTTTTCAATATTCATGAATAGAGACAGCTGGTTAGCTTCCCCAAGCAGCCCTGTGTGGGTGGGAGATCAAAGATCTACTTGATTCTACAGTAAGGCTTTTAGCAGCGGGGTTTCTGATAAGTAGGGAGCAATGATGTGTCTCCGCAGGCTTAGAATTAGAAGCAAGCCATGACCTGGAGTTGGCATGTAAACTTGAGTTAAGGAGCTCACAGAGCACTGGGGGTGAAGGCATTCATGAACTGCAGCGAGAGTATGTTATTTGGGTTTTTGTTATTGAAACAATACTTCATATACTTAACTTTCAGCTTTTGTTTTTGTTTCTTGTTTTTTGTTTTGGCTTACCTTTTTGGAGGCTTCAGTCTACAGCCTACTGGACCCAATGCTTTAAACATCACAGTGAGACAGCAAGCCATGGGCGGGGAGTACAGGACAGATAAATCCATTCTGCAAGGAGATAGATAAGCAGCTGATAGAGTCTACTTCCAAGTCACATCATGACAGCCAAAAGATCTGCTAGTAGGCTCTACCTTTCACATTTTTACAACCTTTCAATAACACAGGGCTGATGACTAAGCTCTTAACAGGTGGCCCTATGGGGACATCCCAAATACAAGTTATCTAAAGGGATGTCATCTGCTTCTTCTCCCCCTGCCACATCTTTTGTGGGAATCTAGGCATCTAAAACAAAAAGTTCTCTGAATGAAATATGAGAACTTCTAGGCATCCAGCCGCTGCCTCGTTTTAAAACAAAAAGTTCTCTGAATGAAATATGAGAAAACTGAGCTCTGTCCCGATTATAAAAACGTTCTCATTCCCTACACTAAACCTCCAGGCCTCTACCTTTGATGGTTGTACATGCTTTCTGAAGAGATGGTAAAGGGGACACATTATTTCCACACTGGCATTACACACGCCAGCCCATACTGAGGCCAGTGGCAGAGTTGGATCTAAGTTGGTCTCAGCATCCATCACAGACTCACAGGAAACTGCTTGGCTCCTCAGAATTTCTGATTCCATTCATCTATGAGGCATAGTCTGATACTCTTCATACTTATATCCTCCTAGACGACCTCAAGTCTTAGCAAACAATGGTTAAAGAACAGAACCATGCTGTAAATTAGAGGCATGCGAGGACTAGTCTCTTTTCTACCTCAGCGTTGTTCTGTCTCACTTCTAACTTTGGCTTTTCATTACACGAACTCCCTCAGAAACATCCTCTACTTAGCATAGCGCTATGTCTTTAGATCCATCCCAGCTACTCCTTTCTTTCTTTTAAATAGTAAGAGCATCACCTTCGGAGCTGAAGGGGAGCCAAGACCTTACCTTCCTGGGATGTTGATTTTCTTTTGTCCCAGTTCAGAGCTAAGATTCCACTTTCCCAGCATCTATTGCATGGCCTCTGCCACCTCTAACCCTGTTTTTCAGGGAAGTTGCCTTTTCCAGTCTGCCAACCAGGTACCTCCATGTTAGCATTTGAGAAATTTCAACACTTATAGGAAAGCAGTGAGGTTTGAGTGAAAATGACATTCTGTGACCCAAGCACATTATTATGCCACTAGCAGAGGGCATGTCAGAGCTCTAACTGCTGCAGAAAAACCAAGCACTCAGTAATGGTTCTGATTTAGCTTGAGTCCATTATCTTTTACCCAGCAGCCTCACACACTGAGCATTGGGGTTACCCTGAGATGCTTGGTGACTGTCCTGGAAGTTCATAAACATGATGTTAATGATATATGATGTTTTTATTACTGCAGGGTGGCATGTGCTTGCATATGGTCTACCTTTTCCATTGTAAATGCTTTTTAGAATCTGCATGAAGTTCTGATCCAGCATGTAAAGATCTATAGAAGAACCTAGGAACTTAAAGAATAGTGAGGAAATGTGGGATCTGTCAGAGACCTGGCAGAGAGGAAGTGGCATGATCAAATTGGACAATTTTAGTAACTCTTGATAACAGGAAATTTTTTGCAAAAAATGTAAATTGGGCTTAGGGACAGTAAAACAAGGGATGGCATAGTTTCTCCTTTGGTTAATACCAGCAGGATAAGCCTTCAGCTTACAAAGATGTATCTTACTACAGAAATGGCAGCTTAGACATGCTGAGCACCTGATAGGAGCTTTGGCCTTTGATACACGATGTCACAGTGATGTCGTTGGACCTGAAATGGGCCTCTTGTCTTCTGTGGTTCCCCATTGGACAATCTCAAACCTAAATTATTCATCAAAGGAAGCTATTGGTACAGTCCATAGAGTGCAGCATTAGGGGACCCACAGCACAGTGAGGGAGGGCACAGGAACAATTAGAGACACAAACAGAAGAGATCTGGCACAATTCCCAAAGGCTAAACATTTCTGAAAATGAAAATTTAATCCCTGGTGGGGACATAAAAAGAAAAGCAACAACAGAAGTCATAGCTATTTAACTAGGTGTCCCTGGTATTTTTTTTCAAATGAAAGATATGGTATGAATTTTGTGTTATAAGGAACAAAATAATATCAAATGACTCAGCCCTTATTGCAACAGGAGGATCATTACCATATTCAGTCTCAGAAGATGAGAAAGGAGAGGCTGGGAAGATTGTTCAATGGGTAAAGTGCTTGTAGCTCAAGCTTACAGAACTGTGTTACTCACCCCCCCTTGCACCTGTAAACCCAGTACTGGGGAAGTAGAAACTCATGGATCCCAGGGTCTTCCTGGGCAGCTAGTCTACCTCAAGCAGTGAATTCTAGGTCCCACAGAGCTCCTGCCTGAGAGAGAAAGCTGATGACCCTTGACATCAACCTCTACCTTCCACATGAGCCAACATGGATGAGCATACTCATACACACCTATGTACACAAGCATGTACAACACAGTGACACAGAACATAAAGAATATATAAGTAAATTAATAGCTAAATATTAAAATAAGAAAGGAACACATTTATTAGTAACTATATGGGAATCTCAGATGGTTTGGAAGGATATTAGTATTTCCTTTCAGTCTGGAAGGAAAGTGGGGCAGTGCAACAGAACACAGTCTGAAGGAAGGTGTGAGATTAGAAGAACAGAGGTGTGTTAAAGGATTGGTACATTGCCAGGAACAGTGCAGAGCACTTACACTTGGGAGGAAAATGGAGCAAGATTAATATGAAAAAGTAGACTGGCGCCAAAGTGAGACAGATGATTTGGAAAAGGAGACACAGGGAGACACAGTAAATGTTTAATCGCTTATGTGTGAATGACAATGGCTTGCTCAGTCCAGGGTGTACTATGGTTCCAACACTGCCAAGGAACTCAGGTCTGATGGGACAGACTGAAGGACAGTAAGCATGGAAACAGAAGTTTAATCAAAAGGTAAACAGCAAGGTAAAAAAAATAACTATGTACAATGGAGTTTGGGAACTCCATTGTTTACTTGCAAAAAAACAATGTGAGGTTAACATCCAAGCATATAGTCACTTCAACAAGATGTGGCGTGGGGCAGAAAGGAATTTTGTCTCTGAAATTTCTTGACTAACTTTCTAAAAGGATGTTTATGCCTGTGGTCATGAAGGCTTGGGTATGAGACACAGATAATCGACTCATGGAATTAAGTTATTGTCATGCATCTAAACAGAGATGATGAGTCAGGTAGCTGGGAAGATCTGATATAGGAAATGACAGTGGGGTGATAGGTGTTGTAAAGGAGTGGAAACAGAGACAAGAAACTTAGGACTAAAGACAAGTTAACAATAGGCTATATCTGACTTAAAATACTCTGTCATTGGGAATAGTTCAGCTGATTAATACAATGGCAGACACTCAGGAGATGTGGGATGGAGGAAGCCAAATTGAACAAAATTTATAACTTGGTAACCAGTCTAAATAGTCGCTGGACATTGAGAAGCTCTGAGATGAAGGTGGGTGAATTCATGGAGGATAAAGTATAGGAAGGACCAGATCTTTTCTGATTTGGAGCTCACTTACTTCTTTGGTCTAGTTCACAATTTCTCCCATTAGCTGGGTGTGGTGATGGATGCCTTTAGTACCAGTTCTAGTCAGGTGGATCTGAGGGCTCAAGGCCAGCCTGGTCTACACAGTGAGTTTCAGGCCATCCAGGATATATCATGACAAACAAAGAAAAACAATTTGGAAATGTGTTAGTTTCTTGCTGTCCTTATGATAAATTACAGTGACTTTGTGAGTTAAAGCAGCATTAATTTGTCTTCCTTCAAGTCCCAAATGGGTAGCAAAGGGCCCAAACCAAGGCTGTGGTCCCTTTGGGTCTACAGATGTTCTGAGCTTCTAGAGGGGATCCCTTCCTTGCCATCTCCAGCTTGTACAGACTGCTGTCATCCCTTGTCCCATGGCCTCTTCCCTCACCTTTGATGACAAATTAATGGCTTCTTTGCTCCTTTACTCTGGATACAGTTTAAGTAGGATAGAAAGACCTAGGAAGGAAGAGAAGCCCTTCATCCTGAGATCTGATTTACGTTGTCATTGGATGAAAGTCAAGATTTTCAGCACAATGTAGACAAAGCAAAACCACTGTGAAGAACTGCCTAGGGAGACAATACTCCCTTTTCTGAAGGCTACTCCAAACCAAAGGAGTACACAACAAATGAACTATGCTTGAGGCCCCAAGTATATGTGACCAGTGAATGTAATCTTATCAGCAACACTCATCTTTTAAATCTAAACAAGCCATCCTACAATTTCATTTACCCAAGGAAATTACTGATGATAAGAGAAATAAACACACTAGCTCATGTACTTTCAACTTAAGTTAGAAACTATGTAACTACAAAAGCCATAAATCTCTCTCTCTCTCTCTCTCTCTCTCTCTCTCTCTCTCTCTCTCTCTCTCTCTCTCTCTCTCACTCACACACACACACACACACACACACACACACACTCATTAAGACACTTTGTTCTCTGTTTATCACCTATCAATCTATCTATCTATCTATCTATCTATCTATTTTTTCTCTCTCTCTGTTCTCCCCTTTCCCTCCCTATGTTTAATCTGAAGACGTGGATGTTTATGAAAGCCATTATTTTGACCATTAAATTAAATGCACTTTAACTCCTTTGGGGGTTGAATGACCCCTTCACAGGGGTTGCCTGAGACCATAGGAAAACACAATTGTTTACATTATGCCTCATCACAAAATTACAAAGTAGCAAAATTCCAGTTACAAAGTAGCAAGGAAAAGAATTTTATGGTTAGGAGTCACCACAATATGAGGAAGTGTATTAAAGGGTCTTAGCATAAGGGAGGTTAGGAACTACTGTATTATACATTAAACCCTTTAAAAGGCAGTCTTCTTTGTTCCTAGAAGTCACTCCTTCACTGTTGCTTTCAGGCAGAGAACTCCCAATCTTTCTCCTGCCTCTCTTGAATAAGGACACCATTCTCAGGAGGTCAGCAGGCTAGCTCTTCTGTGTCACGACCGCCTCGACCAGCAAGGAAGACGCGACACCAGGCTCTTCTTTCAGCAGTTTATTCAGGAACCTTGAACAATCTTCTGACTTCTGACCCTGGGGAAACCCGCTCACAGCCTTAAGTAATCACTGGGTAGCCAACCCTGATACGCCACGTGGGCACTACCAATAGGTCCAGGTTCGCGCGTAAGCAAGCCAGATTCTCAGCCTTAGCCAATTAAGGAGTTGTTTATCACAGAGAGCACTCACCATCGGGAAGGCGGAGGGCGGAAGCCGGCAGCCAGTGCCATCTTTAAGGCGCGGCTGCTCGCAGCTCTCTACACTTCTGTAATCACAATCTTCTTTAATCAGAAGAAACTTGGTCAAGTCATTTCCACGTAGCAAAAGAACAGCCCAGATTCTAGGTTTTAGAGGATAGACTTTTTAAGGACAGAAGGACATACATAAGAATGAGGGACAGGGAGAGGAAGAATGGGGAAATGACAGAGTAGAGGGGAGCTGAGTCCATTCAAATGAATTCTGCTCTTTGTGCTCTTTGTTCAAGCCTTAATCAGTGTAGAACAGCAGGCATCGGAATCTGTATTCTATTCTATGTCAGAATGGGACTCAGAAAAGAGAAATGATCTAGATTGAGCTACCAAGCAGCAGAGCTATGGAGGAGCCCTCCACAGCCTGTGGAGCTTTTACCAGCACATTACCAACTATTAACTGATTCCCACCCCATGGTAGGCATGCCAGACTGCACACTGCTCTGTAGGCAGTTCCACTCCCTCCTATAACAGCACCTTCCCATGTGTGCCCTGAAATATTCTTCCCTCTACACTGTGTCTCTTGTTCTGTAGCTTGCCTGACCTCTCCACCGAGAACTTTTGTTGCCATGCCTTTTGCAGTAAGTCTCCAACCAAATACTCTTGAATCCCTCGAGGTAGTACATTTTTTATTGTAACATTTTGACGAGACAAAATATACTTCTTTCTAAATAGAAAAGTCCATAAACATCTATATATCTCATGCAACTTTGTGTCCCTAGAACCAAAAAAGGGGAAAAAAATGGCTGGTGTGGAATAAGAAGGTCCTAATAAATGAAGGGATGAAGGCATAAATGTGTGGTGGAGGAGTGAAAAGGGCAAGAGCACAGGAAGCATGGGCTGGGAATAGAAATTCTTAGGAAGAAATTAGCATTTTCAGGTTCTTTTTTTGTTTTGTTTTCTTTCTTTCTTTTTCTTTTTTTTTTTTTTTTTGAGACAGGGTTTTTCTCTGTGTAGCTTTACATGTTTTCTGGATCTCACTCTGTAGACCAGGCTGGCCTCAACTCACAGAGATCCACCTGCCTCTACCTCCCGAGTGCTGGGAGTAAAGGCATGCGCCACCACCGCCTGGCTATTTTCAGGTTCTTAAGTAATATTGAAGATGACTATTCCGTGAACCAGGATGAAAGTATGGAGCTTGGTCAACATGTGGCTCTTTGTAGAAAACCAAAGACATGTTTGGTATGTATAGACATTTTGTTCTGTGATGGCCTACTTTGTTTTGCTACAAATGAGCCCTGACATTAGAGAAAACAGGATCCTATGGTGAGAAACATGGTTCTGGAGCCTGGCCAGCTTGGACACTATAGCCTCTGCTACTTACTAAATTTCAGGAAATCAATTACCCTCTGTGACCCTAGTTTAATTCCACATATAATTAAGATGATAAGTTCTAGGTCCCAGCATTGCTCTGAATGTGAAAATTAGTGAAGGTATTTAAATTACAGGGTAGAGAAAATGCTCAGGAAATGTTTTTTTGTTGTTATTCTTTATCCCAGCTTTCCTAACTGGCTTGGACCAGCCCCAGCATTTTGTTTTGTGTTTTATGGACTGTTTTTGCAAAGTGTGCTGACATGTTTTCATTCTCAGTAATTTCTTTAAATTTAGGGGTTAGATCTAAAGATTATTATTGTCTCCCTCAGATGCCTCAGGGGGATGGTTGAAGTTTAATAGAATCTCATTCCTCCGCGGACACTGCCCTGCAGGGATGTATCTGGGGACAGCCATCAGCCCGAACTGTTCCAGCCTCACCTTGGGGAGGAAGGAGGACAGGCAGTTCCCTTGAGCCAGCCACACATGCAGGGAATCAGATGATGGGAGGCCAGCTTGGCCTTGGCTTCCTGTCAGTGCATCTGCCTCCAGCATCTATCCTCTCCCCACAGACCAAATGTGCCACAGTGGGAAATTGTTCCGAGGGAAACTTGCAGGCCCTTGAGCAAAAATTGGTCCCATTACCCATCAGTCTTCATTATAATAAGAAATTAGAGCTTGGAAGTCCCCACAGAGAACTCAGAACTGCTTCCTCCCCTCTCCTGAAGAGGGTCACCTCACAATTACCTTGCCCAAAACTTAGAGAATTACAAATTATACATAAGACATGTCGTTTTAAGAAGCCCAGTTCCAGACTCCATCCCTGGTTTCACCTATCACTTTCTGATATTTGATGCACAGGAAAGAGCCTGGGACAGCAACTGTAATCACTTCTGGTTTGTGAGAGCAAATAGCCAGTCTCAGACTGCAGAACCCAGTAAAGCACACATCCAGGTCACTAGTGAACTGAAACTCTAGGACAGGAAGGGTTTCTGCTTTCTCCAAACTTCCAAGATCTGTAGAAAATCAAATGTGCTTATCAAAGTTTCCAGACTAATATCAGACTTGCTGGAGAACTGATAGAAATGCCAGCATTGGACCACTGATAAGCCGTTGGTTCTAAAGTTGTGGGGGAGAAGCCAGTGCTTCTATGGTTTAACAAGCCACCCAGGTGATGTTCATGCACAATCCAGTTTGAGAACCATCAGACTAGATCACTGACTTCCATTTCCTACAGTGACTCAAACAGTCCGCGCTGTCTCCATCTTCTGACTTGGCTGGTAGGAGAGGAAAAACAACTGCCAAAAGGTCATGTCGGAACAGTTGGGGGCCACCCAAGAGGCATAAAATGATCAGATGCGGAAAAGGGGCCATGCAGGAGCCATGCCTTTTGTGCTTTCATGGAAGGCTAATGCAGGTACCCAGGCCTCACATGAAACATCAGAGTCGTAACATAGAAGCTGCAGACACATTCTGCTTGCAGAAGCACCCAGGTGTGCCCTTCTGAGCATCCCCCTCATCCTGGTGCTCAGAGAAGGCTACTGAATGGTAGCAGCTGAGCCCAGGTACTGGTAGTCAGGATCAAACACTCCCCAGTCATCTTTAGTAATGATGACTGGACACTGTCCACAAATTACAAAGTGCTTATTTGCAGGAGACAACCTGGAAGGAAACTGTTGACAAGTACTTTTTCTATCTAAGATGTCTCTTTTCCTTGGTTGGGGAAGCTGCTGGACTTCTTGCTAATATCCAGACCTGAGTTTCCCATAGAGCTCAAGCAGATGCCCCAACAATGAAGGCTTGCCCATATTTCCTTGGGTCTAGACTCACTTCTGTCATCTTTTAGACAGAAGAAATCCTCTCTAGTGATGATGTGGCACCTTTGACTGTCTGGGCCAGAAAGTGAGGCATATTCCTTCACAACTTTGGTGTTCCCCAGTGGCAAACAGCTTGGGATATTTTGAACTCTGTGTATCCTGAAAGAGAAGACATTTTGATGAAACAGGTTATACTCTCCAGCAAACTTAGATAAGAAAAATAATGACATGAACATACACAGGCCTTCTGCTCAGCTTTAAGAGAGCTGTGTAGTATCCCAGACGCCCCTGTGTGGCTTACCCATCTCATTACCCTTTCAGAGAACTTTTATGCTAACCACTCCTTTCCATTTTCATAGATTCTGACATTTATCTACATTGCCTTAAAAAAAGATTTATATTTGCTCTTCTTGGGTTTTACATAAACAGAATCATAATGTTGACTGTTTTCTAGGCTACTTCTTCAGCACACTATAATATTTTTGAGATTTATTCACACTACAATTTGTAACTATAATTCACTTGTTTCTACTGACGCCCAATATTACATTGTGTGGATATACTAGTATCTCTTT
Source organism: Onychomys torridus (assembly GCF_903995425.1). Lineage (NCBI taxonomy): Eukaryota > Metazoa > Chordata > Mammalia > Rodentia > Cricetidae > Onychomys > Onychomys torridus. The sequence goes on along the minus strand of NC_050451.1, from coordinate 9,237,772 downwards.
ATTTCTCCTACTGTTTCATATGCATAAATTGCTCCCCTTTGCTGATGGTGCTTCAAACATTAATGTGTGCATTTTCTCAAGAACTTTCTCCAGAGTATTTCAGGATGTGTACTGATGAAATGAACTGCTAAACTATACCATATTCTCATTTCTCAGGTTCACTGGAAAATGAGCAACTATTCTTGTGTAAATGGAATTTGACAATAAACAATAATGATGAGGATGTGTAGCAGAGGAGATTCTTATCTACTTCCAGCAGGGGCATATTTTTTAATAAAACTACTCTGGAAAGCAATGTATAAATGTATTCCATAGTCAGAAACAATGCTTAGATAAAAGGATAGTGAAGAAGGCATTCTATAAATCCTTGGATGGTACTTCTGGAAGCCACATTAGGATACTAAAACAAATTTGCATCTGAGATCCTCCACTGAACACAAGCACATCCACAGAGGAAACCCTGTTTGTAATGGAAGAAACCATTGTAATTATTCTTCTAGCTAACTGGCTGTTTCCCCATAGAACAGGGCTACATTAAGGCCAACTTGGTTCTCTGCTACAGGAAGACAGAACATTAAAGAAAGATGGCTAGGGTATTAGTGCTCGCCATACTGTATATATCCTTTATCTCTACTGTTCTAGGCACTTCTATTCTTGAGTTTTATTGAGAATAATAGTGATTGAAAGATAAAGAATCACAAACATTCACGACATTGTAATTCTTTCAACCTGGTTATCGAATGATTCTCTACAAGGGTTCTCATTCACATGAACAAAACAATTATCATCTAATTAGTGCACACTTTGAAAGATCCACCCAGTTGATACATAGCATCACCTAAAGTCTGAAGGAAAGTCTGGGAAGATAATTCATGGAGGGAGTTTGAGAAGGAAAAAGCACCCTGTGAGTTTCCAGAAGAGAATGCATGCTCAGAACAGACCTAAGAGATGGCATAACTCTGCTGACTAAATTCTGCTGACTAAGCTCTCTACTCAGAAAAGCAGCTTATCACAGTGAAGGAATGTCCTTGCACAAAGCCAGCCTGAAAATTCAGGAAGGGGTGATTTGTTGTATTCTTGTCATTTCAGTGTTAACAACATGCAAGGAAACCTGTGTCAAAATACAGTTTGTATGCAAACTGAATGATTAAATGCTACATTGACAACACCAAAAAAAAAAAAAATTGCATAATTTATACAAAACAGTCATTTGGAAAAGCTTAAACAAAAGGGCTGGAGAGATGTTCCAAGGATAAGAGCACCTATTGCTCTTGCAGAGGATCCTGGTCCCATTCCAACAACCCACATGGTGGCTCATAGCCATCCATAAGTATAGTCACAGGAGATTTAAAGGCCTCTTCTGTTGTCTGTGGGCACAGGCATGCACATAGTATACATACATGTTATGTAGTACACATACATGCATGCAGGCAAGACATTCATACACATAAAAAATAATTAAAAGTAAGTAATTTTGAAAGCTTAAACAGGTGAATGATTTTACTCTTAAGTAACTAAAAGTAGCAATCTGGAAATGAAGCATATCTGACTTTCTTATGTCATACAGTTAATCATTTAGATTCCAGCTGCAGCTCCAACAGATTATAGGTATACAATGAAACAGTAAACAATAATTTTTCTTTTTAATTTTAAGAGATTGTAATAAGAAATTGGAGGAAAATTTGAAGAAAAAAATGACCAAAAAAATCTTTAAAGAATCTTGCATACTGCCCCCCCCCTTTTTTTTCCCATGACAAGATTTCTTTCTGTATCCCTGACTGTACTGGAACTTGCTCTGTAGACCAGACTGGTCTCAAACTCACAGAGATCCATCTGCCTCTGCCTGCCAAGTGCTGAGATTAGAGGTGTGCACCCCTACAATTTGGCTGACAAAACTTTAAGAGAACTCTGAAACGTATTCAAAGAGCTACAGGAGGCCATGTGCAAAGAAGCTAAAGAAATCAGGCATAGGCAGTTATTGTGACAAGGTTGCTAAAGAGGAAAATACAAAAAGCATAAAAAATATTGGAAATGAAAATTATAAAAACTGGAGGGGAAATTTTATTGGGAAGATTCAGCAGCCAAACTAAGTGGGTAAAATAAATGATGAATGTACCTGAATCTAGGATAGAACAGTTGATACTAACTTGTCTGAGGAACACAATAGAAACAATGAAGAAGGTTCCTAAGTTCTAAGGGGCTCAAGCACGAAGAGAATCATAGTCAAAAGGGGAGAAATGAAAAAAGACAAATAGCATTTTTAAAATCATGACAAAAATGCCTAATATTTTATGAAATACATCAATCTACAAACCCAAGAAGTGCAATGATATCTAAATAGAGTTAATAGAGAGATTCATGTGAGTCATATATTGATCAAACTGTCAAAGGCCTTTTTAAAAAGAGAAATTGTTAGAAGTAACAAGAGAGGGGCCTAGAGAGATGGATCAATGGTTAATAGCACTAACTGCTCTTCCAGAGGACCTGGGTTCAATTCCCAGCACCCACCTTTTGCCATACAATAGTCTGTAACTCCAGTCCCAGGGGATCCAACACTCTTTGCTATCTTCCATGAGCACTGCATGAATGTGGTACACAGACATAGCATGCAAGCATAAAATAAATCAATAAAAACATTAAAAATAATAAAAGCAGATCACCACATAAAAGGAACTTTCACTAAAACAAGGAGCTAATGTAAATGGAGAGAGAGAAAAGCAAGAAGATGGCAAGATATGGTCATGTTTAAGGGACATGAGGAGAAACATCAACTAAGAATTCAAAGGCAGTAAGGCACCCTTCCAAATGAAGGCATTCTCCAATAAATGGAAGTTGAGGCTGTTCCAAGTCCTTCACTGGGAATTCAAAGACATTGGTTAACAACTCAAAGCTGCACAAGGAAATGTATCTTGGACAAAGGTTACTTTTTATTTCTATGTGATTTAGATAATGAATGAATGAAATAATTATAAATCTGTGTTATTGAACACAATGTAAAGATGTAATTTGTGACAACAACATAGTGAAGATTAAGCTATATGGAGCAGATATTCTGCTTATTATTAAAGTAGATATTAATTAATACCATATTGTCATAAATTTAAGATGTTATTTGTAACCCACTATAATAGCCCATAATTATAATCCATGGTAACCACTAAAAATACATCTAAAATATAAACACAAGAAAAATTAAAAGAGAGCCAAAATAGTATATTACAAAAACTAGGCAAACAAATGCAGATAGAACAAAAATATTAAGAACAAAAAAGACAAAAGACATAAAAATCAAGTAGGAAAGTATAAATATTCTTTATTTGATGATTATTCACTATGTTCCAATGGATTAAATTCTCTAATCAAGCTGTAGAGCTCAATAAAATAGAATTTTTATAAACAACTGGATTAATAATTTCTACAGAAGTAATTTTGACTTGAGAACAATGTTTGAATGGACCCTTCCATCCTAAAAAAAAGCATGTGTCAGAAATGTAAATCTCAATGCAAATATATTAAGAAGTGGGATCAGTGAAAGCTAACAAAGCCATGAGGTCTCTGCCCTGTGAATGGATTAACACCAATTATAAGAGGGCTTGAAACTAAAATTTTGATTTCTTAACCTTTCTTTTGTCCCTCTGCTTTCTGTCATGGAATGACAGCAAATACATACAATGTCTTGCTGGATGTCAACTGCTTCATCTTTGACTTCTAATCTCCATAACTGTAAGAACTGAACCTGCATTCACTCTAAGTTATAGAGTATGTGGTACAGAAGCTGGTACTATTGCTGGAATAGTAGCACAAAATGGACCAAGACAGAAATTTGGACCTGAAAAGATAGGCTATAGCAGATAATAGAAAATGTTGAAAGCAGTTTTGAAATAAATGATTATAGGCTGGAAGAATTTAGAGGAACAGGCTAGAAAAAGCCTCAGTAGCTGTGAATGGAGCATCAAGAGCAATTCTGTTAAGGTCTTGGATAAAGAAATATAAGAGAAGCTCAGAACATCTCATAAATTGCTTAAGTGGTCACAATCAGAAATGCACATGGTAAAAGCCATTGTGATGAAGACTCGGATGAAATGGAATAGGAAGTTATTCGGAAATTGAGTAAAGGCTATCTTGTTATGAGGAACTTGGAATAATTATCTGGGTCCTAAGACTTCATGGGAAGCAGAGCTCAAAAAGTAACAGTCTAGAGTATCTGGCAGAAGAATCTAAACAGAAAACTATTCAAGGATTTTATGTCTATATATGGCTGTGTACAGTAAAAAGGAAGGAAACAAATTATTTGAAATTGTAATATATACCATTAAAATGTTCTGATTCTGTCCCCCTTTTAATAAACAAGCTGAAGACATTACTTGTGGTATTAAATAGATTTTGTAACTAATACAGGATGTGGCTAAATTTGTATTATTGTGATAATTGTAATTGAAAATTTTTATACCTCTATGTTTAAATGTCAACACTTCACACATAAGCATGAGGAAGAAGGATGAGTTAAATAATTCTGAAAGGTTTTCCTGACCATGTAAAGAATACAAAAGCATGGTCAGACTTGAACACTAAAGATGTGACCAGTTGACCACTTACTAAACATACTGATGCAGATAAAAAGTATATTCCTTAAACCAGTTGGAAAGTGACCCTGAAAGCATTTTGGAAATCTTATTTATTTTTCTGCTTATTTGTGTGTGGACTGGATTGCATGGTGTGTGTGTACAGATGTATCTCATTGCTCAGTGTCTTCCTCTACTGCTTTCAGCCTTTATTTATTTATTCATTTATTCATTTTTTTATTTCGGTATAGTGTCTCTTACCAAACCTAAAGTTCATGGTTGACTTGATTGGATAGCCAGGAATCACGTGAGGTCCTCCTTTCTCTGCCTTCTAGTGTTGAGATTATAGGTACATACCTTCATACCTGGCTTTACTGGGTGTTGGGGAATCTGAATTCAAGTCCTCATTTATGAGTAATGTTAAGCCATTATTCAATTCTTGTTTTAGAAACAGATAAAGCAAATTATAGCTTTGGAGTTAAGGTTTCTATAGATGTTCCCTTGAGACCTTAGCATTCATCTGTAGGGCTATCTTAGTTAGGGTTCCTATTGCTGTGATGAAACACCATGACCAAAAAGCAAGTTGAAGAGGAAAGGGTTTATTGGCTTATACTTCCATGTCATAGTTCATCACTGAAGGAAGTCAGGACAGGAACTCAAATAGGGCAGGATCCTAGAGGCAGGAGCTGATGCAGAGGCTATGGAGGGGTGCTCTTTACTGGCTTACTTCACACAACTTTCTCAGCCTGCTTTCTTATAGAACCCAGGACCACCAGCCCAGAGATGGCACCACCCACCATGGGCTGGACCCTCCCACATTGATCACTAATTGAGAAACTGCCTTACAGCTGAATCTCATGGAGGAATTTCCTCAACTGAGATTCCTTCCTCTCTGATGACTCTAGTTTGTGTTAGTTTTACACAAACCAGCCAGAACAAGGCTGTCTCTGAATTCTTCTCCCCAGTTTCTAGTGTGTACCTCTTCTCCTTTCCTACCCATGGCTCATGATAGCCCAAGTGTGGGTTTTGCTTCAGCTGTGGAGGGCATAAGTGGTCAGTGTTGGTGACTATGCAGACATTTAAGTAAAGGAGCTATTGAGCCAGGTTAGCCAACAAGTATATGTCAACGGATATATTGGATATTCTGATGGCCTTGGCAGTATATACTGCAAGGGTGAAATTGCCATAGATAGACTCCACTAGGGAAATGTGCCTGAATTCCTGAACTGTAAAGTCAACAATGTGCAACTGCAGCATAGAGGAGTTATAATTAAGACACTCTACCTTATAAGAGTAGCTGTAAAGCCCATGAGTCACAGCAATAACTGGACTTCCAAGTTATTTACAACAGCACAGTAGTGACATTTCTATCTTGGCAGTAACCAACAGCTGTCTAATTGGGTTTGCAGGCCAATCAGTAGGAGGGAATTCATGACTGATATTATAAACTTCACCAACTTCCTTTGTCTGGAGGGGTCTGCAGACTTGTGAGTGGAACCCACTACTGCCAGTTTCCTAAGCCAATATAACTCTTAGCTGTATTTTAAATAATTACCATTTTACTCACAGATAAGTATAGCTCTCACCCCTCAACCAAAAGCTTCTTTTTGCAGTAGATAGAGACTATTACAGAGATCCACAATTGGTCAAAATGTAGAGACCAAATGACTGAAGTTCTCAGACGCAGCTGAAACATCTGTGATGCAAGTCCTATACCTAAGGCATAGGGAAAACTGGAAAGACAGGGTGTGGAGGTTCAAATGAAAATGACCCCCATAGGCTCATAAGGAGTGGCATTATTAGGAGGTGTGGCCTTTGTTGGAGTAGGTGGGGCCTTGTTGGAGGAAGTGTGTCACTGGGCATGGGTTTTGAGGTCTCAGATGCTCAAGCCATGCCAGTATATGTCACTGTCTCTTTCTGCTGCCTGCAGATCCAGATATAGAACTCTCAGCTCCTCCCAAGCACCATATCTGCCTATAAGTCACCATGCTCCCTGCCATAATGATAATGGACTAAGCCTCTGAACTCTAAGCCAGCCCCAACTAAATGTTTTCCTTTATAAGAGTTGCCATGGTCATGCTGTCTCTTCACAGCAATAAGACCATAACTAAAATGGGTATGGGGGGCAGAAAGATGGTAAGAGCCAGAGACTCAGAACATCTGCTGCTATACAGCATACATTAGACTTGAGAGGGATAATGCACCCATAAAATCTCAACAGTGGTTGCCTAACAACTGAAGTGATGATTTCACCAGTTGACATGCCAATATAAGCTGGTAAAATTTCAGTGTCCTACCTCTAGATAAAGTGCTATATGTAGTCAATGGCTGAGAGAGAGATAAATCAAAATGTCCTTCAGAGATGAGCTACTGCACAGATTATCTAATCCCAAGTGGTCAGCCAAAGACACATTTACATAATAGTTGCAAATAATGATAGATGGAACCAACTGGTTGTATATTCAGGTGTTCATATACATAGATATGTAAATATATGCGTGTATACATGCAACAAAAATAAAAAGGATATCATGAATTTGGGGTGGGAAAGAGAAAGCACAGGATGACTTTGAGGGCATAGAAAAAGGCAAGAAAGATGTAGAAATAATGTTCATGTGTCAACTTCTCAAAAAAAGAAAAAGAAAAGAAAAAAACAACCCCAGTGAATGTAGACAGAAAAATTCTCAATAAAGTAAGATCAAAATGAATTCAAGATCACAACAAAATATCACATAATGACCAAGTTGGCTTCATTCCAGAGATGTAAGGTTGGGCCAACATAAAGAAGGCTATAATACTATCCATCATAGTCAGGTGGTAGTGGTACATGCCTTTTACCCCAATATTTGAGCGATAGGGGCAGGCAGATCTCTGTGAGTTCTAGGCTAGTCAAGTCAAAGCTAGAGCTAGTTCCAGAACAGCTAAGACTGTTACACAGTGAAACCATTCCTCAAAAGACAAAAACAAAATATTACCCATCACATAGACATAAAAGCAGAAATCACATGATAATCTCAATAGATGGAGAAAATGTCTTTGATAAAAGAAAATATAACTTCATAATAAAAATCATAGCAAAGCTAGAGGTAGAGGAAAAAATACCTAAATATAATAAAGGCTGTATGCAACAAACCTATAGCCAACATATTGTCAAATGAAGAAAAACACAAAGTGTTCCCACTAAGACCAGTAACAAGACAAGGTTGCCCACTCTATTCATATTAAATATAGTACCTGAAAGCTTAGCTAGAAAAGACAAGAAAAGGAAATAAAAGAGGTACAAATAGGAAACAGAAAAGCAAAAATTTCCTAATTTCTTGATGATATGATTCTATATGTAAGAGACCCAAAGACTCTACCATCAACTTTTATATCAAATAAATGTTTCCAGCAAAATAAAAGTTTGCAAAGTCAACTTAGAAAAGTTCTTAAACTTATTATTTACCAATGAAAAATATACTAAAAAAGAAATAAAAGAAACTATTTAACACACACACACACACACACACACACACACACACGAATTAACCTTACTAAGGAAATGAGGTTCCTCTATAACAAAAATTTTAAGACACTTAAGAAATAAATCGAGGAAGACAATAGAAGGTAGAAATTCCTTCCATGTTGATAGAGTGGAAGAATTGATTTCATGAAAATGGAATCCTGCCAAAAGCAATTAGCAGATTCAATTCAATCTCAATCAAATTCCAAGACCATTCTTCAGAGACATAGAAAAACAAACTTGAAATTTAAATGGTGGCACAGTAAAACAAGGCTAGCCAAAGCAATCTAGACCGACAACAAAAACACTGCAGGAGGTATTATTATACCTGACTTCAAATTATACTACAGAAGCACAGTATTAAAACTGTCATGGTACCAGCACAAAAACAGACACATAAATCAATGCAATAGAAGTCCATGCAAATATACAGTTCTCTGATTTTTGACAAAGGATATAAAAAAATACATTAGAGAAAACACAGCGTCTTCAACAAATGGTTCTTAGAAACTTGAATTTCAACCTGCAGAAAAATGAAATTGGCCCCTTATTTCTTAGCTTTCATGAATCTCAACAATCAAGGACCCTGGCATAAAACCTGAAACTGCTAGGGAAAAAGCAGGTGCACATGACGACTTACAGTTCCAGTGAGTACATTCTAACAGGGTTCCTGTGCTGCAGAGAGTACCACTGAGAAATGACAAGAGGAATTTCACACTGAAAAGCCTCTGTACAGCAAAGGACCAGTGTCTTGATTACACAAAGAACTCAAGTCTCTGAGCATGAAGAAAAAACCCAAACATAAAATGGGCTATGGAACTGAACAGAAAGTTCTCAAAAATTATAAATACCTAGCAAACAATTTTGTAAGTGTCCAATATCTTTGAATAGCAGGAAAATACAGGTTAAAATTGCACTAATAGTCCATTTCAATACAGTCAGAACGGCTATGATCAGAAATACAAATGACCACAAACCTAGTGGAGACAGTGGGAATGTAAAGTAGTACAACCACTTTGAAAATCAGTCTTAAGTTTTATCCTCAAAGCCCAGAGTTGGTACTACCATATGAACCAAGTGCACAGCTCCTTGCCACATATCCAAAGATTGTCTATTCGACAGCACAGATAGCTGTAGATTTATGCCCAGTGCTGCTGTAGTCACAACTCTAGGAAATAGGATCAACTAATGGATGGATGGGAAAGTGTCAGACAAATATACAATACAACATTACTCAGCCTTGAAGAAAAACAAAATTTAAAAAAATATGGGTAAATGGGACTAGAAAAACATATACTGAGCTGTCCAGTCTCAGAAATACAAATGGAACATGTTCTCTCTCATATGTGAATTTAGCTTTGAATCTACTGCATGTTTAACTTGAAGTACATGCAGAAGCCATGTAATTTAAAAAAAAAAAAAAAAAACAACCTTGGGAATACAACCACTGGGGAGGGGGGTGTAAACGCATGGATAAAACAAACACGGGGGGGGGGGGTGGTACTAGGAGGAATCCCTTACTAAAATGAAGAGTTAAGAAAACTCTATATGGGAGCCTATGATCTTGCAACTCAAGGAAGAATGATAATTAGAAAGATACTGGAATACAAATGACATGAAAACTGGGGATCATTCTATGTCAAAAGTTTAAGTGTAGATGAGAATGGGTGGTAGAGGACAGTAGCGTGTAGTGGGTAGGTTAACCAAAACTAAGGTGCATGAGGAATCTAGTAGTGCATATGCCAATACAATAAAACATAAAAGGAACATTTGATCTGAAGTATCCTGCATGGGTGGACAACATTGATACCAAAACACATGACTATTTAATGAAAGTCTAAGTGACAGATGCAGGACACCTCCCTACGTGTCCTGGATCAGGGAGGCCCTGGAGACACACAAAGGAAGACAATCTTTTGCCATTGCTTCTGGTTTCTTGCATAACTAAATTGTAAAGCCATATCAGAATTGATAAGATAAGAGTGTACTTGGCCCTTTGGAATTGGTGCTGGCATATGCTGAGTGTTGAGGTACTGGGATAGAATTAAAGAAATCTGTGACAGGGACACAAATGAGGGGGGAGTGTAATGGTACACTGTGAAGCTGTAGCTAAAAAGCATAAAAACTTAGTCACCACCACACTGGTAAGAGGCAGCACCTCTGCAGAGTGATTAGGACAGTAGGACTCCATCCCCATGAACAGAATAATACCAACGATAAAAGGGCTCACTTCTCTGATTACAATCTATTGCTCTCTAGTGTTTGTTCTATCATTCTTCCCATCTATTGCCATGGGGTGACACAATAAGGTCCCAACCAGATGACATCTCCTTAATCTTGGACACTCCATTTTCCTGAACTGTATACAACAAATTTATGTTCATTATAAAATGCTCAGCTCATTCTACTATGTTGTAGAAATAGAAAATAGACAAAAGCAGGCATAAATATGTCAAAAGTGAAAAGATGAAAAATATATTACATGCAAATGACAGACAAATGAGTCTTAGAGTAGCTGTGTTAACTCTAAATACAATAGACTTTAAGTAAAATACTACTGCATGACACAAAAAAGTACATTGTATGTCTTTTAAAGGCCAATTTATCAAGAAGCCATAATGATTACAAAATGCAGGCAACAAAGCACAGAAGCTCAAGCTCAACAGAGATGTAGCAAACAAGGCCCAAACAGAAGAGGGAAGAGCTCAGTTCTGCAGGAATATTTGCAGACATAGATACACTGCCTTTAATGATGGGTATGACATACAGTCTGAAGGTAAATAAAGATACAGAGGATATTAACCACCCTACAGATGTATTAAATGTGACAGGCACATATAAAACACTCAGGCTAAAAGCAGCAGAAGGCACAGTTTCAAGTGTTCATTAGACATCCTCCAGAAGAGATACACTGTGTTTGTTCACAAACAAGATCAGCTAAATTAGAAAGTATTGTTATCACAACAGAATAGATTAAAAACTAGTAAGTATTGGACAGCTCGTATTTTGAAAGTCACAAAGGGCTGAAAATTACAACACACCCTTAAACAAGCAGTGAGCAAAAGAAGAAATCCCAGCAGAAAGTTAGAAAATACAAATGAACGAATATAAACAAAATCCACATAGTAAAAGGAAAGGAATTCAACAGAAGCCATGTGCAGAGGAGTCTCATGACTGCAGAGCACTTCAGGACAAAGTGGGATACACCTGTCATTTCCTCACTCCAGGAGGCAGAGGCAGGAGTTTCAGGCTAGCCTGGACTACAAAGGGATCCCTGTCATAAAATAAAACAAATCAGCAAAAACAGTGCATGATGAGCTCACAGTAGAAAACATGCCTGCCATAGATTTAAAATGCTCTATAAAGTACAACAGCCTAAATGTAAGTCTAAGAACATTAAAATGATTATACACTGTGAGCCGAGTGGGATTTGTTCTAGAAACGCAAGAGTAGTTTAACATAAGAAAACCAATCAATACAATACATTATTCAAATGAATGAAGGGGAAATAGTAATTTCAATTAATGGAGAAAAGTATTTTGAAAAATCCAGTACTTTACTTTTCCATTATTTTCTTAATGATTTAAATTGGTTTTGGTGGTGGTGATGGTGGAATATGTGTGTGTGTGTGTGTGTGTGTGTGTGTGTGTGTGTGTGTGTGTGTTGCCTCTGGAAGTCAGAAACAGTGTTAGATCCTCCAGAGTTAGACTTACATTTGGCCTGACATGGGTACTAGGACGTGAACTTTGATCCTCTTCAAGAACATAAAAAATTCTTAACCACTGAGCCATCTCTCCAGCTCCATCTTCTATGATCTTAAAAAGCACTAAAAAAAAACCAAACCAAAACAAAACAAAACAAAAAAACAAAAAACAAAAAACAAAAAAACAAACGCAACAACAACAATAAAAACAGGGGTGTAAGGAAGTTTAATACATATAATAGATTTCTGAAAACCTGTGCTTACACCACAGGCAATGACAATATCTCTAAGATCAGGGAAAAGATAAAGACACTTGCTTTCAATGTTGCTAATATTTCAAGTTGTACTGGAAGTTCAAACCAGACCAACTGGGCAAGAAAAAAAATCAACGAATGATATATAAGCTGGAAAAGAAATCAAGTACCTTTAATTTCAGGTAGAGGTGGTGTGACCTTACATACATAAATGACAAAGAACCTATAAAAAAGCTACTAATTCTTAACCAAAAAAAAATCCAGAATATCTCAAAGTAGACATTATCAACCTGTGAAAAATTGTTTAATATACTAGTATTGAAGAATCCAAAAGGAAATTCACAAGGCAATACTACCTGTGGTAGCATCCATAAGAATAAGTTACCTGGGAACAGAAGTTGAGCAAGGAGGAAGACTTGTGTTACACATTGACAGCTTCAGAACTTTTATGAAATACATTAATACAGAGTATAAAATACAAATGTTTTAGATTCATAGAATAGGAATGTTTATATTGCTATAATCAAAACATTACTTAAAGTGACACACAAATTCAATGTAATTCCCGTTAACATTTCAATAGCCACTTTTAACTTAAAAATTGTTTTGGCAAACTTGGGTCCCCTGCAAGAACATCAAACATGCTCAACTACTGAGTCATCTCAGTATGGATACCATGTAACTCAAGATGATGTCAAACTCATAGTAATCCTCCTGCTTCATCCTCTTCAGATCTAGCTTTGTAAGCATGAGCAAGCATGCCTGCAAACAGCTATTTTTCAATAGATGTATGATGTAATGTGTTTCATTGTGCCATGAACTGTCCATGTGTACTTTGTCATTCATCCTGCTATCTGTCCTGCTTCCTCTCTAGTCCTCACAGTAGTCCCCTTTCTACTTTCCTGTTTTATATATGAAATTTTTTAGGTCTACATTCTACATAAGACAGAAAACATGTCTAAGAATCTTTCTTCTTTTGCTTAACATGATTATCTTCAATTTCATGAATTTTCCTGTACATGATATAATTTATTCTTATTTATGACTAAATAAAATTCAAGTGTGAATATTTTTACCTTATCCTTTTTCATCTGCTTACTGGAATTATCTAGGCTGATTTCATATCTTGGATGTTGTGAATACTGCCACAATAAACAGAATTGTCAGTAATCTCCAAATAGCTACTCTTAAAGAAATGGACTAGACAGCTTTCAAAGTCATTTTTCAAGACATCCTAAACAGGTTAGCAAAAAATTTAAGGCAGAAAGATTAAAAGCTTGTGGACTCTTACTTCCTTAGTTCAAAATTTATATCTAAGCTATAGAAACTACTGAATGCACCAGGCTCTGCTGATTCCCCATGGGAGGCCTTACCTTTTTGTAGAAGGGAATGCAGGGTAGGTTGTGGGGGTGGGGGATGGGGGTTGGGGGTTGAGAAAGGATGGAGGGGCAGGAGGAGGGAAGGAGATCTGTGATTGGTATATAAAATGAATAAAAAGTTCTTAATAAAAAAGTAATTTAAAAAAGACAGCCTAATAATGAGAAAAAAACATCTGCAAATCGTGTATATGCTATATGATATTATTTAAAGATTATTTAAAGAGCCTTTATGACCAAAAGTAAAACTATAAATGTAAGAATGTAAAAGGACTAAATATATACTTAATTTAGGTGAAAGACTTAAATAGCCATTTCTCTAAAAAGGACATACACACAACCAATAAAGCACATGAAATGGTCTTTGTCATTATTCATCAGTAAACTACCAAGCAAACCTGAAAATTGGTACCACTTCAGATGCATTGAATTGGCTAAATTGGTACAAACAGAAAATCACAAGTGTTGGTGAGGATGTGGTACTCTAGATTCATGGCACACTCCTAGTTCATGGGGAAAATGAATGGCTTAGCTATTGTCTGAAATAGTTTGTCAATTCTACAAAAAGTTAAATAGAATGACTGGTATGACTTTGCTCTTCTTATGATGGATACATCCCCAAAATAATTAAAATCAGAAATCCAAACAGGCAGGCCAAATATTCTGCAATGGACGATTAGATTGACTGTAGGATGTGCTGACACAGGCTTCAGCAGAGGCAAGTTTTGAAGTTGCTGTACTAAGTCAAGACGCCAAACACACCAAGTCTAGAATTAGGCATAAATTTCCTTAATGAATGCATCCAGGAAGAAAGAGAGAAGATAGATAATTTCCAGTAGCTTTGCGGAGAAGAAGCTGTTTAATGAATAAGAATATGCCCTTCAAACCAAGACAAAAATTAAATAATATTTTATAGGTGTGTACATACTTTGATCTTATTCATCTTATTGCCTCCCTTCAATCATCCCAAGACTTGCCAACTAGCCTCTCTCCTAAATTATTATTGTTATTATCTTCCTTTTCCTCTTCCTCCCCTTCTTCCTCTTCATCCTCCTCCTCTTCTTCTTCCTCTTCTTCTTCACTCTCCTTCTCCTCCTCTTTCTTCTTATTTAGTTGTTACTATTATTAGCCCCCTGGGTCCAATTAATATGGACTATGTAGGAATAGGTATGTGACTGGTGTATAGGTATGGGTGATCTACCACTGGCCATATCCTCAAAGCAAAATGACTCTTGCTTCCCAGAAGTCACCAACTATAATTAATAGTTCAGGTAGGAGCGGGGACATCAGAAACCTCTTTTCCATCTATGCTGGAATTTTATTTTTCCCCTTTTATTAAAAATTTTTTCCCACATAATCTATCCTGATTATGCTTCCCCTCCCTCTACGCCTCCCAGCTCCTTCCCACCACACCTCCCATCGGGATCCACCCACTTTCTGCTCCTTATTAGAAGCCATAACATATACACAAAGGACATGCAGGGTAAAAAGAGAGAAACATTAAATATATAAATAAAAATAAAATATAAAGAAAGAAAACAAGTTTTTAAAAAGAAAGAAAAAGCCCTTATGAAACAAACAAACAAACAAAAATGTCCAAATATGTCACTGAGTTTCTTTTCTATTTGCTGGGCACATGGCTGAGCTGGCCTACCTTCAGAGTAGTTTGTTTTCCCAGAGATTCTCTTCGGATAACTAAATTTTCATATGCTAGTTGCTATCAATTAGAGATATTCTTGTGTTAAGTATGGGTGCATGTGTCCACTTTTCCTTTCAGATCTAGGACCCCAGCTGGTATAGATCCATGCAGGTCCTGTGTATGCTGCTCCAGCCTCTGTGAGATCACATGCGTGTTGATCTTGTTGACTTTGCCTTATTTCTTGGTGTCCTCCATATCCTCTGACTGTTACATTTTCTTCTGCCTCTTCTTCCATCGGATTCTCTGAGCCAAAGGGGAAGTATTTGATAACGGCTCTCTATTTAGGGCTGAGTGTTCCAAGGTCTCTCACTCGCTGTATAATGTCTAGCTGTGGATCTTTGTATTTAGAGCTGCTGTAGAAGGAAGCTTCTCTAATGTTGGCTGAGTGAGGCCCTGATCTATAAGTACAGCTGAATGTCATTATGAGTCATTTTGTTGCTATGTTTCTTTCGTAGAATAGTAGTATTTGGTTTTACTCTAGCCCCCTGGGGTTCTAGTCTCATGTTCTTGGTCATCTAATCAGTGTCAAGTATGGGTCCCATCTTGTAGAGTGGGTGTTAAGTAAAATCAGATATTGGTTGGTTATTTCCACAATATTTGTGTCACTATTGCCCTAGCACATCTTGCAGTTAGGACATCATTGTAAATCAAAGGTTTTATAGCTGGGTTAATTCTTCTTTGGATACATGCAGAGTACCTTCCAGTACCAAAGGAGCTAACATAAATACAGATAAAGGCTTTATGTAGGTACCAGCTTAATTTCACTCTGATCAATTATTTGTATAGGTGCCATCATCAACAATGGGGCCTTGCTGTCAGTTTATGGAGAGGAAGGTGTAGTTAAGGCAATATACTGCATTGTTTAGGGTGCCTATGGGACACCTTTGGTCAACAACTCAGATATATCCCATTTCTGGTGCTGGAAGCTTCATTTGGTAACAAGAGTTGTCTCCCCCATTATGTGGCAATTTTATTTGGATTGTCTCAATATATGTATATACTTTAGGAAGCTTCTGTTGTATTAGGTGTCCATACTACCCCTCAAGTAGCTCTTAATATTATCTGTCTCTCCCTGTATTCCCTCCCTTGTACATATTTTCCCTCTGACTTGGTTCTCCCACTGCATTCTCCCTATTCCAGTCTATCCATAAATAGCCATTCTATTTCCTCTTCCTAGGAAGAGCTATCTGCCCCTTTTCCCACAGTCTCTTACTTTATACCAAACCTCTGGTTCTATGGATTGTAGCTTGGTTATCATTGACTTAACAGCTAATATCCACATATAAGTGAGCACATACTATATTTGTCTCTCTGGGGCTGAGTTGCCTCACTCAGATTATTTGTTCTAGTTCCATCAATTTATCCATGAATTTCACAATTTAATGGTTTTTGTTGTTGTTTTTTGGTTTTTGGTTTTGGTTTTATGAGACAAGGTTTCTCTGTAGTTTCAGAGTTTGCTCTGTAGATCAGGCTGGCCTCAAACTTACAGAGATCCACCTGGCTCTGCCTCCCAAGTTCTGGGGCTAAAGGCATGCATCACCACTGCCTGGCCTTCATGATTTCATTTTTAATGGCTGAGTAATATTCCATTGTGTAAATATGTAACATTTTCTTTATACATTCATTTGTTGAGGAACATCTAGGTAGTTTCCAATTTTGTTATGAATAGTGCATCAATGAACATGTTTGACCAAGTATCTCTGTGAGAGGATGAAGCATCCCTTGGGTATATGCCCAAGAATGGTATAGATAGATCTTGAGGCATATTAATACCCATATTCCTGAGGAATTGACATACTGATTTCCATCATGTTGGTGCAAGTTTTCACTCCCAGGGGCAATGGACGAGTGTTCCCCTTACTCCATATCCTTACCACTATGATGGAATTTTCAGTGACTTGACCTTGTACAAGTATTGCAAGCAATAATAGCTGTGGTAAGTTGATGCGTCCAAGAGTCAAGTCATGTCCAGAAGACATCTGACACTTCTTCATATCCTCTAGTTCATATAATCTTGCCAACTTTTCTCTGATGTGCTCTGAGCCCTGAGTGAGGAAAGGTTGATATAGATGCCCCATCTGTGTCTGAGCATTCACAGTCAGTTATTCTGAGAACTTTGACCAGTTATGAGTCAACTTCTCATTAGCTACTATCTTCTGTAAAAAGAAAGTATTAAGCAAGTAGTTTGACAGGATCAGCATTCAGTGAAACAACACCAATATGTAGATGAATTGCTAAATGATCTTATTAATAAAAAAAAACCCCACAGAGCCAGATATAGGGGTGAAAACCTGAGTAATCAGGGAAATAGAGAAAGCGACAGATAACCTGTCCTTACCAACTCCGCAGCTTCCGATGATGCCTACTTCCTGTCTACCCATACCTATATGCCTTGCTGTTCTGTCATCTGGTTTGCTCTTTCTGTTCAGCTACATCACTTCTTCTTCCTGCTCAACCCTGTCACTTCTTGTCTATCTGTACAGCCCTCCAGACCCCCATCGTTAACTAGTGTTGGAATTTAAGGCATGTACCATCACACCAATACATTCCCCAATAAGGTCTATGATTTCTCCAGTTACAGACTTTTGATGAAATTTATAGTACTAGACATGAAATCTTTCCTGTATATCAGGTTCCAAATTCAATTAATAAGCAGTTAGTTACTCCCATAACTATCATGACATTATTTTAGTGGTGGGTGAATTTAGTCTGGCAGCCCATTATTATAGCATGCATTTTCCTGTGTTGGGTAAGACCATCAATGTCTTTCTCCCTCAGCAATCCCCATAGCAATTTGCAGAACAATAAATCTAGCCATTAGGAAAAAAAACAACAACAAAAAACCCCAACAACTCATGGTCAGTTTAGGATGGCTTCTCAATGTCCTGCAATCAAAGTAGGTGGTAACTTCAGCAACAGACTATTGCCACTTAGTTATGGTAAAAAATAAAGTGCAATAGCAATAGTGTGTGTTCCTTTGGGGGGGGCAATAGTGCCTCCCTGACTAGTAATCCATGGAGAGGTATCTTGTATCTGGTACTGTACATTATGAAACCCATGGCTTCTGTAATACAACATTAAAAAGAGAGCTTGCATCAGAAGTACCCAGAATGGCTGGTAAAGAAATGAGCTAAATAAAGATGCTAATTTCAGTCTAAGGCTATCCCAGCCTGAATGCTCCCTATCTCAACTAGTCTCAGAAGCTCAGCAAGTTGGGCCTTGTTAGTACTTGGGTGTGAGATGGTAGTTTTTATAACATTGTAAATGTGTCAAATATGGCTGGAGTGTTTGTTTTAAAAGAGGAGGTTTTATCTTAGATACCATTCATCTAATTAACGTACAAAAAGAAAGTGACAATAATTTTCTAAGAGAAAATGCTTTCTTGTTTTTGGTCCAAATTCCTGGTGACTTTGTGTTATAGTCTTCCAGTTGTAATCTGCCAAGAATTTCATGGAGAGTCTCTATGGGTCAGAGACGCTTGAAATTTGATTGAATCTGCTATGCTATAGTGGTAAGTGGCAAAGCAGGAAACATCCCTGCTACAAAATCAATCTCTGCTCTCCCTTAAAACCAATGGTTTTATGGACTATTTTATAAATTGTTAAAAACAGGTACTCAAGTGGGCCATACACAACCTCCAGAATCCACAATGGCCCTCATGGAATTACTTTCTGTCTCCTTCTGTTAACAGTGGCATATTCTTCATCTGAAGGGGATAACACAGTACAGCGTAGATCACTGCATCTCTGCTAGATAGATAAATAGTGAGGTTTTTTTTTTTTTTTTTTTAAGAATTATCCAAGTTTCAAACAAAATAATTATTCATATTAATTTCAGTAACTGGTCAAAATTGTCCCCATTAAAATAATTAAACTGCTACAAAGTTCATTCCGTCCCAGCAGTTGGGACAATAAGGTAAAGGCAATAAGATCAGAAATTCAAGATCATTTCCAACCTTACATCAAGTTTAAGAAGAGCCTTAAAATACTTGAGACCTTTTCTCAAAAACAATGAATTCACTCTACTAAAGGTGAAATATTTTATATTGTTGTGAATATGTTTCTAGGTTTTTTGGGTTTTTTTTTTAAGAGTTCAGTCTGGATAATGACTTTGTTGAACAAATAGACAAAACTTTCAGTGAAGCATGGCCTCCTGCCCTTTGTTAAGGAGCATTTTCACTAAGTTAATGGACCTGTGGAACAAACAACAATGCACATGGAATTGTTTGCAGCTTCTACACCAAATTCCTGATTGTTTTAAATAAGCCTCAATTGTGTAAGGCTGGAAATAAAAGAAATAGTCAAAACACATTACTGTTTACATGTACACAGAGTGGATGAATGACAGAATTTGTGTGACAAACACATTAACTATGAAATTCAGCTTGGCAGCACATGCTTTCAACTCTCTATCTTGACACAAGTCAAATTTTAAAAAATTTTGGAGCCTTTAAGGAAGTGCTTTGTAAATCAGCTTAGATGCCCCACAGTAGCACTGAACATTGCTTAAAAGAGTCTTCTAAATTTGGCAGGCATGTTATTAAAAATCAACTACAAATCTTTAGTAAGTACATGCAACCAGTGGTTCTCCCAAAATCAGCTTTTCAGCTTTTAGCAAATTGAAAACTTTGAAAGCCAAGCTTGTAAACAAGAAGACATTTAAATTTAATCTTGCAAAGTAAGAGAGACTAAGCACAGTGAGGCTAGAATTCAAATGGCATGCAGAATTCAATGTCCAATTCCAGGGCATTCTCTTCCCATAGCTTGTAAGAAGGATATTTTTAATAGGTCTTGTTTTCATTTCAGCAAATTGATTTTTAACAACAGAACAGAATGAGCTTTAGATGACCTCTGATTTTCTGATTTGGAGCATCTGCATTTGGTGAAACAGTCAAAATAATTATAAATATACATAATTTATTTGATGAGATTTGGGTTGTGATAATATTTCTCAAGGAAAAGCACACTTGATTGAAGTGTCTGAAAATATATGATCCAAAATAGACATCAATTTTAATTTAAAAAATAGAATCATGAATCAGCTTCATTTAGCAGTATTTTCTCTGAAATTATCAAATATATTAGCACTTGTAAAGAGGACTTTTTCATTTACAAAAATCATGGACTACAGAGACAAGAGATTAATTGAACCTGCCAACAATCTGAAATGTATTACCTATAATATACGTTTGATCTTTTCATTCAATTCTATTTGACAAATAATTAATAAGCTCATATTAAAATATAATGCTCAGAAAAATGCTGATTTCGTGGGTGCCTTCAAAGCTGATCCAGATATGCATGTGTGATGGGTTAAGAAAAAAATTGTTCTGCTTATTTTTTTTAATTTCACACAGTCAATATAAAGCTTGTTTGATTTTGCTTTATTGTACACAGAAAGACATCATTTTGTCTTAGAAATTATTATGAAAATATTTTTGAAAAGTATTATTTAATTTATCAACTATGGTGGCAATAAAACTGGCTAATCATATTATATAAAGAGTTTTAAATTATATAATTTTAGCTCATTATTTATTTAACCAACTCATGTATCAACCTCCCCTCCTGATCTTGAGGAAATGGTCACAGGGTACCAAAGATGCATCATTATGTTATCCCAAAGAGCCATCAAGCAAAGGCAAACAAATATATAGTATAAGGAAAAATATGATTTGGAGCTAGATGGACATGTCCCTAGGGCCATATCAGGTTTGTAGCCCCAAAACTATATTAATATACTCCAATTTCCTCATCTGTTACTGAAAATAATAGTACTAACTTTGTCATGCCAATAAAAGAGTCAGTACACACAAAGTATTCACAGTAGTACTTAGGGCATGAGGCAAGCCTAATAAGCATTGTTAGTCTTACCCCTGCTATATGAAATAGTCATCATGTATTTTCTGGAAGCAATATGTTCCAGGACTTCCACAAACACCAAAATATACAGCTACTCAAGTCTCTTCTATCAAATGCATGGAGTGTTGATTTCACCTATTGCATGCATGCCTGTAGACATTATCCTCTCTACATAAGTCTAATGTCTACCGCAGTGTAAATGGTTGTTTTATGGTCTAAGGAGAAACAAGAAAAAAATGTCTGTTCACGGTCATCCAGGGGCACAAACATTCTCAAATATTTTCTGTGTTCAATAGTTGAATTCCTGGGTGCAGAAGCTATGGGTCTACGGGTCTCTCTGCAACATGACCACAACTTCACCAGAATTCTCCACTAAACACATTTTCCTTCCATCCTCACTGAGGGTCCTCAGTGCCTTGTTCTGAACAATTTGAGTGTGGCCACTCTGTAGCACTTTGGCTATTTGTTTTTATTCTTTGAAAGTTTCTTTTCCTTTCTTTTTTTTCTTTTTTTTTTTTTTTTTTTTTTTTTTGAGCAGAGGATCGAACCCAGGGCCTTGCGCTTGCTAGGCGAGCGCTCTACCACTGAGCTAAATCCCCAACCCACTTTTCATATGTGAATATAATGTGTAGATCAAACCCAATGCCATTCTTTCCCCTCTCTGCTCCCAACCACTCTTCCCTCTAAACTTTATGTGCTTCTTCTTTTCCTTCTTTCTTTCTTTTCTTTTTTTCTTTCTTTTTTTTTAACATTCTGAGTCTACAGATGTGCACAGATGTGGGATTGTCTACTGGAACACAGGTTTAGAGTCCACAAGCCTGAACAACGCTGACTCTTCCTCCCCTGAAAGCCTTCAGTGGCCAATAGCTCCTTGGACAAGGATGGGACTTCATGAGCCACCATTACCACCACATCCATGCTGGGATTTGTGCTGGGTTTATGTTGTTCTTCTCTTCCCCAACCTGTAAAAATTTAAAATCAAGTTATATCCATTTGTGTGTTTGCTATTTTATGACAGTGTCTCACTTTATAATCCAAGCTTGCCTCAAACTCATTATGCACTCAACGCTTCCTTAATACTTGCTGTAATCTTCCTGCCTCAGCCTCCAAGGCAATGGAATTATAGGCATGAACTACCATTCCTGGCAACATCAGTTTTTAAATGTGTTGTTGTTACTCTGATTGCTTCCATATTTGCGCCTCTCGTGACAAACCAACCTTCAATCCTTAACTTTCTCTGCTCCATTTGCCAAAACTGTGGTTAAATATGGCATACCATCAGTGAGGACACTCCTAAACAGAATCTGCCAACAGATTAGCAGGTGATGCAGATAACTCAAAATGCCAGATGGGATTTTCAAATGCTCAAAGGGAAGCTGCTGGGTTTCTCCCACCTGTAAACCAGCAGATTTAGAGATGGTGTTGCCTCCAACAAGGACCCCAGGTTACTGCGCCTGTTTGGCTTCCACTAGCTGTACAAATTACTGTGGTGGTTTTGTGTGTGATTCTGCCAAACAGCACCTTCATTTGTGTGGGTTTAGGACTCCAGAAAAAGGGAGGAGGAAAGAATGGCTTCTAGCCCAGGCATGCATTTGTAAAAGGACAAAGCAAACAAAAGAAGCAGGAAAATAGCTGGCCCGAAGTTTTAATAACAGTTACTGGTAAAACAAACAGAACAGGAAAGCTATGCTTGGCTCTCAAAGCAAGATGAGCTAAGTAGTTTTTGCCAAAATTGTAAATTAGAGAGATAGTTTTTCCCAAGTGCCAAGATGAGAAATTTCATTCACAATCCAATTCTTTATGCCTATAGGTGAAGATAATTGAATCACAAATGGCACCCAGATTTTAAGGTAAATTTTTAACAACAAAGGCAAAACCTTTTTCCTCCTGTTTGCAGGATCATGAGGGATCTGGTATCAAATGTTTCTCTCCACATAGGCTCCTGCTGTGCATGCTTTATTTGTATTTAAGTCTATTCACATTATGCTTTAAAACTGTTCTCTTTTCTCCCCTGCTATTCCGATGAGGTCTCAACTGCTCCTCCTACTGCTTGGCTTTGACAGTCACACTTTGTGGTCTTCTCCCAACCCTACAGCCCTGCCCACATGACACCCCTGTTTTCAGCTGTGACACCTAATTATTTGGTTTCCCTTACTCTCAAGGTTAGAGAATTCTATTCTCTCCCGACTGTTTGGTCATTCTTCAACAGAGGCTCTGCTGCAGCAATGTAGCTGTGTAGTCCTTCTAACCTAGTCTTTGGACCCACTGCAGTGCATTCAGCAATCTAAACTAAAAGTCTCCATTTCCCTCTAAGTATCCACTCTAGTCCTAGTACCAGGCTCATGGGTAGTCTCTCCATCTTGCTTTCATCATTCATTCAACAGTGATTACCTGATAGCTCATCTTGTGCCTTGTTCTAGTCTAGAAATTTAATCATGAATTGGAAATCATTATCACTGTTTTTGTTTGTTTTCTAGATCATTGTAAAAAACAAAAAGTCACAAACTGGGTAGCTCAGAACATGGAAACTTGTGTTGAATCATTCTAGAGACTAGAGGTTCAAAAACAGTGACAGTGATGCTTTTTGCTTTAGAAAGCTCTGAGGAAAATCTGACTCATGCCTCTTTATAGCTGCTAGCAGTTTCTAGGTACCCCTGACATCGCTAATTCTCAGTATTTTACACCAAACTTTGTCTTTCTTATCCTATGGCCTTCTTCCCTATATGTGTCAGTGGTAATCTATGGCCTTAATCTATAAAGCAATTGCAGACAAATTTCTAAACAATCTTATTAAATAAGAAACACAGCCAAATACAGGGGTGAAAGCTGTACAGATCAGAGAAATAGGAATAGCCACCAGCTAACCTTAGCTCACCATGCCGCCCTCCAAGAGAACCAGCTTCTTCCTGTCTAACCTGCCCTTTTATTGCCTTGCTGTTCTGCCTTTTCATTGGGTCTTAGCTCAGCTACCTCACTTCCTTATCACTGCCTGTCTGTACAGACCTCCAGGTCTCTACAGTTGGTACTGGGATTAAAGGCATGTGTCACCATGCTTGGCTATGCCCTTGAACACACAGAGACTCTGCCTGCCATGTGATCAGATTAAGGACATGTGCTACCACTGCCTGACTTTTGTTTATGGCTGGCTATCTATGTCTTCTGATCTCCAGGCAAACTTTATTTATTAACATACAAATAAAATATCACCACAACCAATCATTGAATTTAGTGTCTTTTCTAATCTAGCATCTTAAATCAATTAGTTATATCAGCAAAGATCCTATTTCCAGATAAGATGCTGGTAGATTGATTCAACCCAATACATTTTCCTTTAAAGTTTACATTGACTGTTGGGTAACTGATTAAGGAAACCATCACTACCCAGTTTGATGGAAGTTTTCAGTTGTAAGTTGAACATTATTAAAGCATGGAGAACAGACACTTACCAAACACAGAATTAAAGAAAAGTTCCCTTGAGTATTTGTGTTCTTATATGAAATTGAAGGAGGAATAAAATTGAGATAAGGCAGAGCATACAGAAGTATATTGGTGGTCACAAATCTGAATCAGCACCAATTTTTATGTTTACTTAATGTAAGCATCAAAGGTATCTTGAGGCAAGAAAAAGTGAGAGTGGGTACTTTTTTCATGTGAGCTTATCATATGTCAGTGTAGAGGAAGAAAGGGAATGAGGGCATTAAAATGAATGCATCATAGAGAAGGAAGTTACTTTGAAAGCATAGTGATAAAAGAGATGTTGGAGAAGAGATGGTATGCTTTCTAAATAAGTGGAAGAATAAGATGAAACATTTGGCATAGAAGTGGCCAAAGGCAGTGAACTTGAATTTAATAGAGTGGTAAGGTCCAAAAGTTGGAAGAACTTAGATGCCAAGGTGTTTGATTGATATGGCTGTCTGTGACCAGTTGTGATATTAGGTCTTACAAAAAAGGAGAAGAATAGGCCAAAAGCCACATCCCTGAAATTGTGATGGTGACCTAGTCAGTAGTAGAAAGGGTTTGATGTCAGGATGTTATGAGCTTCAATAACCACCATGACTGCCAACTCTTGATAAATGCTTTTTGAATCTAAGTTTGGAAACAAACATTAATGTAATAAGCAAAATGTGCCTGGGGGAACCTCCTGCTATTTTCTTGTTTACAGATGAGCAGTGAGGATATAGCACAAAGAACTTCCTAGTTTATTTGATTCTAGGTTGTGCCCCCTCACCCACTACCTCAATCACTAGACCTGCTTAGTTTGAAGGGTTGTCTTAAAAGACAAACTAAGGTTTAAAGAGACAGTGAAGTTGCTTTCCTGCCTTGAGATAAGCATCTTCAGAAAAGTGGTAGATTGGCACCAACAGGACATATGGTATCTACTTTTTAAGAGAGGAGGGAAGACTCCATAGGGATTTTGAGCTGATGGCAGTTTAACACACAATGATACTTCAACAGTTCCAGGAACTGTGGAAGTTTAATAGCATGAAGATGCATTTTGAAAACAGAGGAAGTATTAAACAATACAGGGTTAAGAACTATCTTTTTATGATAGAAGAGTTACAAGGGTATGAGGTGGGGAGTTTGGGCTACTTTTAAGATGTCACAAAAGATGCTGCATAGAGCTATCTATCACCAGCATGGACAATAGCCCAGGGAGCCATCTGGAGCTTTGAGGTGCCACTAGAGAAGGCACCATGTTGAGCATTTTCCTATGGGGGCAATCATTATCCTTGCAGCTTCACATTTCTAGTCATATTAAAGCTCAAATTAGATTTTCTTTTGACTGTAGGCAAACAGAAAGGAAAGATTAAACTATTAAGTTTCAATGTTACTCATCTGTTGGTCTTTTTACTCCTTGACAGATAAACATGGCTGTTGAAGTATATACAAAGCTTAGGGGTAACATGAAGGTCGGTAGGGACCAACATCATCTTTCTGCCATCCAGAGCCATGTCAAACCAGTTATTATCCACTGGCAGGTGTAAGGCAAGGGGTCTGACATGAATTTATTGATATGTTTTCAAGCTTTGAGCCATCTTTGCAGCCTGTAATAAATCCTACTCAGTTCCAATGTCTAATGTATTTAATATGCTGGTGGAATGTGTTTGTCCTTTGGTTCTTTGGTTTTGTTTTATGTTCCTTTTGAAGCAAGCCTTATACAGTCTTGTCCAGCCTAGAACTCAGTTTATAGACAATACTAGCCTTTGCTTTGCTGAGATTTTCCTGCCTCTACCTCCTGAGTGCTTTCATTGCCGACTTGTGTTAGCACATCTGACTTGCAGACTGTTTTGAATCTGTTTCTGTTGGGTTTATTTTTGCTTTTAATTTTGATTTTAGTTCTGAAGCTCAAATACAGTGCTTTGTGCATGCTAGTGAATAACTGTTACATTCCCAGCCTCACAATGTTTTGGAGACAAAAAGTCACCTAGGCTACTCTTGAAACTACAACTCTACTGCCACAGTTTCTTGTACAGTCTGCTGAGAAGCTGGGGTTAAGGCATTATGCACCTTCCCCAGCTTTCAACTTGTGATGTCCTAATCTGGTTTGATATCTAAATAATTTCACCATCAGTAAATGAGCTAAGAAGTGTGTTGTGGGATATTTGTACATGGTATATTGCTGTGATTAGTGTAATAAAAAGCTGAATGGTCAATAGGTAGGCAGGAGGTATAGGTGGGACTTCCAGGAGGAGAGAGGAAGGAGGAGGAAGAGGAACAAAGGCCCATAATAGAGATGCAAGGAGACAGGGAGAAAGCAGGATGGGTACTATGTGGCAGAATGTAATAGAAATGGCTTAAATTAAGTTATGAGAGCTACTTAAAAACAAGCCTCAGCTAAGGCCAAGCTTTCATAGTAATATGAAGTCTCTATGTAATTATTTGAGAGCAAGCTGGTGGCCCAAAGGAAAATCAGTTACAGAAGTATTATTTCCTCTTCTAATTTTTGTAAGTTTGAGAAAGATTGTCATTAAGTATTTTTAAATGTTAGATGCAATTCAAAAGTGAAGCCATCTGGCCTTAGCTTTCTGTAAGAAACTTAAAATTAATAACTCACAATATTTACTTGATATTTGTCTATTTGGAATCTTCTACTTTGTTTTGAGTTTATGTTGGCAATTTGTTTATTATATCTGATTCAGTTTTATGAAATATTCATAGTTTTACTTTACAATATTATTTCTATAATGTCAGTTTTGTGCTCCATATTAATTGTCCCTTCCTTATGGTATATATTTAAAAAGTCATACAAGTCAGCATGAAGGGACTTTCTAGGATTAGTAAAGGAAAATGCATATATTCTGGCATAATGGATACAAAACAGTGAATAAAGGAATATGTGGTTAGACCATGCTAAGACAACCAATTAAATGAATGAGTTAATAGTGGAATGTGGAGGTCCCTGCCAGTGTCATTCAGAGAATCAAACCCTGGGAAGAGATAAGATTAAAACCTTGGTTCAGAATGATTTCGTTAACTTGGATCAGACTTTAGAGACAATGAAATACTTTCCAATATATTTAAGCCCAGCATAATTTGGGAAAAAGTTTCTTGGTGTGATACAATCCCCATTGTATAAGGCAGCATAATTATATTCAAACTCAATTCAGGACACATGCAACTTCTTCCAAGAAGATGTGTTCCAGAGATATGCTATCTGTACTAGCTTAAAGGCCTGTGGTTCTAGCCTGGTCCGAGTCATACAGACAGCAAACAGGTCATTGGGGTTACTAGTCACCTCTGGTCCTGGTTGTAAGAGCATGTTATGGCCTGGCCCAATAGATAATGCAGATCATCAGGCTGTTAATCTTTTCTAATTCTCAGCTTTCTGTATGGAAGAATAGGTTTTTCATCTTTCCCACTAAGAAGACAATCCTGTGTGCTTAATATTCCTGGTTTCTCAGGAGATCTATTGGCACAAGGACCTTCATGCTATGCTCCCAACAGTGCAGAGTGAAATTTTTCTACAAGAGTGTAGCAACCTCCAAATTTTCTGGTGTCCTTGTTTTTAGCTGAGTAATACTCCGTTGTGTAAATGTACCATATTTTCTTTATCCATTCCTCAGTTGAGGGATGTCTAGGTTGTTTCCAGGTTCTAGCTACTACAAATAAAAGTTGTTATCCATAGTTGAGCAAGTGTCCTTGTGGTATGATCGAGTATCCTTTGGGTATATGCCCAACAGTTGTATAGCTGGGTCTTATGGTAGATTCCCAGTTTTCTGAGAAACTGCCACACTAACTTCCAAAGTGGCTGCACAGGTTCGCACTCCCACCAGCAATGGAGGTGTGTTCCCTTTGTTCAGTATCCACTCCAGCATGAACTATGGGAACAGAGACTATCTCAGACTCTTTTTCTGGCTTTTGGGACCCTACTCCTCATACTGGGTTGCCTTGCACAGCCTTAATACATGGGAAAATGCTGTCTTACTACAACTTGATATGCCATGGTTTGCTGATTGATACTCATGGGAGACCTGCCTGTTCTCAAACAGAAACAGAGAGAAAGTGGATTGGGGGATGGGAACAGAAGAAGGAGGAATGAGAGAAAAGGAGGGAGGGAAAACTGTGGCTGGAATATAAAATAAATAAATAAATAAATAAACAAATAAATAAATAAATAAATAAATAAATTTATTAAAAATAAAAGTATGGCAACCAATTAATGTCATGTGCCACATAATGGAATTTTGGTCATTGATAAAAGTTACATACAAGGCTGTTTCCATAGCCTCTACGATGATAACGGAGCTAAAATTCCCTATTGTCTCCTGTCATGATGGCTGTCATGATGTCATAGCACAGTGTGTTATTCATGTGTTAGTGCGATGCTAGTGCAATAAGCCTATTGCATTGCCACATGTAAAATTAAGTACAGTCCATTACAGACAGTATAGACTGCTTGATATGGAAGTAAATGAACATGCTACTGGTTTATAGCCTTTCTAAATTAGACTTAGCACTGCTTCCGCATATACTCCTTCTATTTATATAAAAAATAGTTTAAAGTAATGCAATATGGTAAGGTATATCAACAGCAACTCCAGTCTCCTCTTGAATGTCATGTTGCTTGGCTAAATCAATAGGTCACATCAGGCAACTAGCATATACTACTGAAGTCTGTGCAACACTATGAAGTTTAAACAATGATAGAATCCCCTAAGGTGTTTTTCAGAACACACTTACATCATTAAGTAACTTATTGATGTAAACACATTAATAAAACGTAAAGCTCCCATCAATACTAAAACCTAATAAATAAATGTTATGTGAAGAACATAATGTAAAATGATACATAATATATAGTTATGAACTATTTCCACACAAATTAGTTTTGCAAAAAGAAACGTTAGTTTTAAAATTGAGAAACCATGAAGATCACATGAACTGAACTAAGTTATCAATAATAATACTGCTGCCTTGTTCATCTTTTGTTGTTGTTTTCATAGAACACTTAAGACTGAACATTGATTTAAAAAGAGAGAGAGGCTTATATTTTGGCTTATGATCTGAAGGCTGGAAATCCTGTGGCTGTACTGTGTGATGGCTATATGTTGCTTTAAGTGTGATGAAAAAGCCAGAATTCTGAGTGAGCATTTTGAAAGAGATAAACACAGGCTGAACTCCCCCGAGAAAGGCACTAATCTGTTAAGGGTTCCACCTCCATGATCCAAACATCTGCTGCTAGGTTCTAGCTCCTTGTTTTGGCTTCTAAAGGAACTGAGGCTCCAGTACCTGGACTTGGAGGAAACACTAAAACCATGGAAATCACCAGTACTGTGAAATCTGTAATCAAATGATTTCCACGTACAGAGCACCCTCATTACTGTTCAGCTACTGGCAATGCATGGTAATGTAACAGCGTTAATATAATCATGACTACACTCCTGACAAACGCAACCTGTCTGGCCGTGTGTGATGTGCTTGTACTCTTCAACAGATCAAGATGAAGAGTAAAGAAAATTGAACTGTTGTGTTAATTACATGCAGTTCACAACCTCATATTGGACATTGAGCCCAGAAAATTACTATAAAAAGGATATAATGTGGCAATTGGATAAGTAACTTGACCATTTTGCATCTAATTTTCACAAACTGTCAAATGGGAGGTAAATTTACTCATCTCTAAAAGTTACTAGGGCATGGAATTTTTGTATGTTTGTATAAAGTATGTATCATACATCTGAGCATAGTAAATGTCTCGTGTGTGATAGTTTCCTTATTTGCTATAGTCCTGTTCTTCCACCCCATGATTTGTTCTTACTTTGTTGATCTTAGATTTACATTTTCTACTTAGTTTAAATTTACACCCACTTCTCCCCTTTGCTTCCCTCTGCTTCCTATAGTGTCTGTAGGAATAATTACTTTTTTATAATTATTTTATATTTCTTTTGATTATATAAAGTTTTGTTGGGGATAGAATTCAGTCAATAAATTTCATGCCATTCAAGCAAGAGGACATGAGTTTAATCCCCAGGAAACACATAAGACGCTGGGTAGGGCAGCTCACATCTTTAATCTTTAGCACTAGGGAAGCAGAGGTAACAGGACTTACAGATGTTGCTGGCTAGGCAGTCTAGCCGAATCAGTGAGCTCTAGTGAGAGTGTCAGTGAGAGCCCCGATCTCATAACATAAGGTGGACAGTGCCTAAGAAACAACACTCAAGATTGACCTCCAATATTCAGACATACACACACATGTGCACTTGTACCTTTACACACACATCTACAAACACACAAAAACAAACAAACAAAAAACAAATAAATAATTGCAGGCTGTGCCAGCTGGAGTCTCAAACAGGTCATATTACTGCCTCTGTTGATTGGATCAGGAGGACAGAGAGGCTGGGTGGCTAAACCATATCATCTAGGTTTGGGTAAGCACACTCTGTGATGATATTGCCTAATGTTGTATATGTCAGAACTATATTCATTGTTAAGTAATGCACAATTGCATGTGCTCTCAACCTCGAAGCCCCTCAATACACTAAGCAGGCATTAGCAGAAACAAAGGAGGAAACAGGAAACAATGTAACAATCTTAGACCTCAAAGCCTCACTTTCAATATGGACATGATCCATAAGCATCAATAAGAAAATAGGACTTGAGCTACTATAGATCTCACAGGTATTTAGAGTCATCCACCCAACAACATATTATACATGTCTGTCTTAAAAGTGTACATGGATTTTTCTTTTTTTCTTTGTGTGTGTGTGTGTGTGTGTGTGTGTGTGTGTGTGTGTGTGTGTGTGTGTGTTTTGATTGTACACTCACTGGAGCATAGTCAAACTCCACATAAGAAATTATTTAATTAATTTTTAATTACACTCATCATATTAATCAATTACACTCATATTAACTACATTTGTGGTATTCATTGATTA
This sequence comes from Onychomys torridus, assembly GCF_903995425.1. Taxonomy (NCBI): domain Eukaryota; kingdom Metazoa; phylum Chordata; class Mammalia; order Rodentia; family Cricetidae; genus Onychomys; species Onychomys torridus. The sequence continues at coordinate 9,206,436 of NC_050451.1, read as the reverse complement.
TATCACAGTATTTATTCATTAATTATATTTATGATATTTATTAATTACATTAATTGTATTGATTTATTACATTCATGATATTATGTCCTGATGATACTACTGTCCATTTGTGGGACTTCTTCATCACACAAAACAGATTCTGTTCTTAGAAAATCATTGCTATATATTATTTCTTTCTTCTCCATCTTGAGATAACGTCTAATCTTTCTATCTCTATAAATTTATATATATATATATATATATATATTATAATATAGCTCTATAAATTCTACATATTTCATGTAATACAATTCTATAATATTTTTCCTTTTAAATGTAAAAAACATTTTATTTACAACTGCAGGAGAAATAATACACAGATAGCTTGAACATAGAAACAGGTTATAATTTAAAAGTCCAGCATTATTTTAAACAGTAAAATATTTTCTCTGTAGAAAATAGTAAAAATGATAACATTTCCCAATAAGCTCTTTTAAGCCATTGATAGCTGAGTTATACATATAAATATTTATTAGATTCTGAGATATAGAAGAAACCTTCAGAGAGCTATGTTTTACTTAAGTTGTGTAAGTGAGATTCCTATTTATCTTCCCCTTCACTGTTTGATTTATGGCAGACATTTTTCTATAGGCTAATCCATAATCTAAAAAGAATTTAGCCTCCCCTCCTGAAAGTATGGCCAGCATTTTCTTTCATCAGCTTGATACAGTACAATTAATAAATGGGACCTCTTGAAACTGAGAAGCTTTTGTAGGGCAAAACACACGGTCAATAAGAAAAAATGACAGCATACAGGATGGGAAATGATCTTCACCAACTCCACATCTGACAGAGGACTGATCTCCAAAATATATATAAAGAACTCAAGAAATTAGACATCAAAATACTGAACAATCCAATTAAAAAGTGGGCTACAGAGCTAAATAGAGAATTCTCAAAAGAAGAATCTCAAATGGCTGAAAGACATTTAAGGAAATGCTCAGCATCATTAGTCATCAGAGAAATGCAAATAAAAACAACTCTGGGATTTTTCTTTAGGGTAGATCACATGTTAAGTAACATGTACTAACCTTGCTTTTGGGCTTCTATAGTTCTGTTTCTGGCTAACTCTTCTTGTTGGGTGCAGTAAGTAAATTAAGAAAATATTTTTTTGTGCTTAAAAGCTCACCCTGAGAAAGGCTCAGTGCTACAATGAGATCCTGAACAGTGGTTAATACTTTCTATTGGCTTAAACCCATGTCAGAGCAGTCTTCTCTGGTGACTACCTCACAACATTTCTGAAGGTTCCACCAAGATCTCAGAGACCAGACCATGAGACGCCAGTGATCTCAGAGCCACTTAGAGCAAGGAAGAGTATGGTCAGGGGACTCTTAGGGGTGCCCAACCTGAGATGTTCCAGGTCCTAATGACTCCCTCTGATCAATCACTGCCTAACCCTTCAGAGAGATGTGACATCTCCACCCCCCCCAAAAAAAAAAACAAATAGAAAGTCACCTGGTCTGTCACCTCCAGAGGTAAGTATGGTTAAAGTGCCTTCTTTTTGAACACAGAAGAGAGGTTGGATGTGATTGTTGATCTAGTGTCTGGGATCCATGTGAGATGTCACTGGATCGCTCTGTCTGTTGAGATGTATGAACGTATAGCGGCCATCCCTGGTTATTCTCTCTCTCTCTCTCTCTCTCTCTCTCTCTCTCTCTCTCTCTCTCTCTCTCTGTCTCTCTTCTCTCTCTGTCTCTCTCATTTCTCTGTCTCTGTCTCTGTCTCTGTCTCTGTCTCTCTCTCTCTCTCTCTGTGTGTGTGTGTCTTTCTATGTGTTTCTGTCAGTTTTGTTTCCCTGTATTGACCAGTGGCTTTCTCTGGCATGAGACCCTCATCTCCCTTAGCTTAGGACCTGTGCTCCCTTCTGTTGGGGACCCAAAACTTTTGGCTCTGTCTGCTCACTCAGAGAAACCAAAAAAAAAAAACTCCACCTGTCCCACTCTGGGAGCAGGAGTGCTTACTTGTTTTGTTCCCAGGTTTTTTATCAAGTAAATTCAAAACAGAAAGCACTTACCCAGGAAGGGTCAGGACGAGAGACAAACACCCTGCAGAATTCTGGGAAAACTGACTTCATCAAGATCTGGCCTTCCAGATTTCTAGATTTTATAGATACCATTTCTGTGTAGGTAGAAGTGCTCCCCACCCAAAATGAAACTGCTCAAATAGTAGTTAAAACATTTCCCCAGAAACTAGTTTCCTGATTTGGTCTCCTAAAAATGGGGTCTGACTATATCCTGTCTTTCATAGCCAAAACCTCTCAATTAACAGCTAAAGCTTTAGAAAATCTCTTGTTTCTATCCTACTTGATCAAGAGTCATTAAAAAGTCAGCAGAACAGTGAATTACCTACTTGCCAGCAGAACTGCACCCCTCTCTAGATTCTGTTCCCTGGGTCCCTCCCCCAGGCCCGTGCTGTCCCAGCTTGTCTATAGCCCTGCTGCTAGGCCCTGCCTCTAACTCCAGTGGACTTCCACCACTCAGGAGCAGGCCACATTATTTGGAAGCATCACAAGCCATACCAGCTGGAATAGACTTCAGCTGCTCAGGTTCAGGCCACACCAGTCAGAAGAACAGGTCAGATAAAAGTCTTAGAGAGATCAGGGTGCAAGGGACATACCTGGACATAAAGGTAATAAATTGCAAGCCCATAGACAACATCAAATTAAATGGAGAAAAGCAAAGCAAATCCACTAAAATCAAGGACAAGACAAGGCTGTCCACTCTCTCCAAATCTATTCAATATAGTACTTGAAGTTCTAGCTAGTGGAATAAGACAACCCAAGGAGATCAAGGGATACAAATTGGAAAGGAAGGAAGAAGCCAAAGTATTGCTATTTGCAGATATGATAGTATACATAAGTGACCCCAAAAGTTCTTCTACAACTGATAAACACTATCAAAAATCATGGATGGATTTAAAGACAAAAACCAGTAGCCTTCCTAGATACAAACAACAAAGGGGCTGACAAAGAAATCAGGGAAATAGCACCCTTCACAATAGCCACAAACAATATAAAATATCTTAGAGTATCTCTAACCAAGCAACTGAAAGACCTGTAAGACAAGAACCTCAAGTCTTGGAAGAAAGAAACTGAAGAAGATATCAGAAGATAGAAAGATTTCTCATTCTAATGGGTAGGCAGAATTACTATAGTAAAATGTCCATCTTACCAAAAGCAATCTACAGATTCAATGCAATTCCCATCAAAAGTCCACTACAATTCCTTAAGGACCTTGAAAGAGTAACACTTAACTTCATACAGAAAAACAAAAAATCCAGGATAGCCAAAACAATTCTGTACAATGAAAGAACTTCTAGAGGCATCACCATCCGTGATTTCAAACTGTACTATAGAGCAATAGTAATAAAAAACTGCATGTTTTTGGCATAAAAACAGACAGGTGGATCAATGAAATTGAATCAAAGACCCAGATGTAAATCCACAAGTCTATGGACACCTGATTTTTGACAAAGAAACCAAAATTATGCAGTGGCAAAAGAAAGCATCTTCAACAAATGATGCTGGTCTAACTGGATGTTGCCATGCAGAAGAATGCAAATAGATCCATATCTATCACTCTGCATAAAATTCAAGTCCAAGTAGATCAAAGATCTAAATATAAAACCAGATATACTGAACCTGACAGGTGAGAAAGTGGGGAATAGTTTTGAACACATTGGCGCAGGAGATAACTTCCTGAACAAAACATCAATCACGCAGGCCGTTAAGACCAACAATTAACAAATGAGACATCATGAAACTGAAAAGGTTCTGTAAGGCAAAGGACACTGTCAATAGGACAAAATGGCAGTCCACAGAATGGGAAATGATTTTTACCAATTCCTAATCTGACAGAGGGCTAATACCTAAAAACATATAAAGAACTCAAGAAACTAGACATCAGCAAACCAAATATTCAAATTAAAAAATGGGGTAGAAATCTCCACAGAAAATTCTCAACAGAGGACTCAAATGGCTGAGAAACACTTAAGGAGATGTTCAACGTCCTTAGCCACCAGAGAAATGCAAATGAAAACAACTGTGATTCTATCATATTACACCTGTCAGAATGGCTAAGATCAAAAACACAAGTGACAGCTCATGCTGAGGAGGATGTGGAGCTAGAGGAACACTCCTCCACTGCTGGTGGGAGTGCAAACTTGTACAGCCACTTTGGAAATCAATACGGTGGTTTCTCAGAAAATTATAAATCAGCCTACTTTAAAACCCAGCGATATCATTCCTGGGCATATACCCAAAAGACACTCCACCTTACCACAAGGACACTTGCACAACTATGTTCGCAGCAGTTTTATTCTTAATAGGCAGAAATTGGAAACAACCTAGATGTCCCTCAACTGAAGAAAAGAAAATGTACATGTACACAATGAAGTATCACTCTGCTGTTAATAATAATGACATCAGGAAATTTGTTGGCAAATGGATGGAACTAGAAAAGATCATCTTGAGTGAGGTAACCCAGACCAAGAAAGTCAAACATGGTATGTACCTACTTATAAGTGGGTACTAGCTGTAAAGTAAAGAATAACCATGCTACAATCCACAGACCCAGAGAAGCTAAGTAAGGAGGGCTTAAGTGAGGGACACATGAATCTCACCATGAAAGGGAAACAGAATGTACATTGTAAGTATATGGGGAAGGGACATGGAAGGGGGAATGGAGTTGGAAACAGGAGGAATCAGGATGGAGGAGGATGGAGCGAGAGAGTACTGGGAAAAGCAACTGGAACTAAGGAGCATCTCTGGGATGAGCTAGAAGCCTAGAGCAATGGAAACTCCCAGGAATATATTAAGGTGACCCTAGCTAAGACTCCTAGCAATAGAGCCTGAACTGGCCATCTCTTGTAACCAGGCAATACTTCCAGTGAAGGAACTGGGACTCCAACCCAGCCACAAACCCTTCTACCTATAATTTGTCTTGCCTACAAGATGTGTTTAGGTAAAGATGGTGTGTGGGAATGACCAACTGATGAACTGTCACAGCTGGAGACCTGTACTCTGAGAAGGAGCTCCCCATTGAGGGCCAGGACCTAGGAGTGAAATACCCCAGAGACCTATGATTGAACCGAACATGAATGATAAGAAAAAAGTCAATGAAATGATTCCTAATGATATTCTGTTATACTCATATATTGATGCCTAGCCCATCTGTCATCAGAGATGCTTCACAGATATAGAGATCCACTTCCAAACATTAGGAGAAGCTCAGGGAATCCTGTGGAAGAGGAGGAGGAAGGATTGAGGACTCAATGATGTCAAGGGTACCACAAGAAAACCCACACAACCAACTAACCTGGGCTCATAGGTGCTCACAGAGACTGAACTGATAACCAGGGAGCCTGCACAGGACCATCCCAGGCACTCTGCATCTATGCTACAGTTGTGTAACGTGGTCTTCTTGTGGGGCTCCTAGCAGTGAAAGCAGGGCATGTCTCTGACTGTTGCCTGATTTGGGGACCCATTCCTCCTGCTGGATTGCCTCATCCAACCTTGGTGGAGGAGGGGGTGCCTGCTCTCACTATAGATTGATATACCATGGTTGGCTGATATCCATAGGAAGCCCACCTGTATCTGAAAAGAAACAGCAGAAAAGGAGTGGAGGGGGAAAAAGAGAGGGAGGAGAAGCTTTGCTTAGGATGTAAGACAAAAAAAAAAAATAAACAAACAAAAAATCCTACTATGTTGGAAAAAAAACTCAAAAAGCAAGACAGACAAAGACATTAATCAGATAATTTGTATCAGTCTCTGTTCTTTTGGTCCCCCTGGCTAATTACTCTGCCAACAGCACTGGCTGGGCCTTTAATTCTCATTCTGAATGAATTACTGGTGGAGCTCTAATTCTTAAACTATATGGCCAATTATGTATTAGTTCAGTGAAGTTAGTGGTCCTTAGGACCTATTTAGGACCAGATGAGTCCACAATTTGACTTATTCATTAAGACCAGTGGGGAATATACCAAGACCCCAGACCCTAGTAGGCCCTAAATCCTTAGCACAACTGACTCCATGATGGAAAAGTAACATGCAGGCTATAAAACTCAACATGTAAACAGCTCTACCTACCAAAAATAAAACAAAGACCAAATCCATCAAAGTCCATCGTTCTGGGAAAGTCTCTAGATGTCCTTGTCTCGCTTTTTGGCTCTGTAGTTCTGCTTCTAGCTAACTGTTCTTGTTAACTAAAGTATATCAACCCAGGACATGGTTTTTGTGCTTGAAAGCTTACCCTGAGAAAGGCTCAGGGCTGTACTGGGATTCTGAACAACGGTGAATATTTCTATTGGCTTAAATCCATGTCTGAGCAGTCTTCTCTGGTGAATACCCCAATAGTTAGGCCACAAACAAGTTTTAACAAACTTGAGAAGACTGAATTTTATTTACCCAGTATCTTTTCTAAGCTCAGTGGAATAAAACTAGAAATCCACAAGCAATGGAAAATTGGAAGCTTCCCACAAGATTTTAGAAATTAGAAAACAAACTCCGGTGCCCATTGGGTCAAATTAGAGTTGAAAAGAGAAGCGAGAAAATACTTTGAAACACATGAAAATAAATAGGACATACCAAAATTTTGGAAGGCAGCAAAGGCACTAATTACAGAGGATATAGCAGTAAACATATCAAGGTATAGAAGTATCTCCAGTAGCAAGCTAACATCACCAGAAGAAGGTAGAATAAAAACACAAACTGAGGTACAGTTACACTTTTGAAGTCTCTTTGATTCCAAGGCACATAGATTGCACTTAACAAGCAGCTGGAACAGACTCAGTAGATGGACTGATGCCCCATGCTGCTAACACCAAGAATCTCTGACCATTTGTAAAATGTTCTCCATTTATAAACCTCCAGGCAGGATTAAGTTCCTACTATGATCTCTGGTTGACAACAGCAATGTGAGTCAAGATTATTTACTGGACTACATTCAGAAACAAATTCTTATTACAAAAATGAAGGTTTCTAAGATGTGTGCTTACTATGCTGACATTGTGGTTTTATTATTTCTTTTTTCTAAAATATTTATTTCGTGTGTATGTATATTTCTAAGACTTTATTTATATATACACACCACATGTAGGAGCCCACAGAGATCAGAAGAGGTATCAGATCCCCTGGAACTGGAGTTATGGATGGTTGTGGGCTAACTTGTAGGTGCTGGGAACTAAACCCAGGTCCTCTGGAAGAGCAGACAGTGCTCTTAACCAATGAGTCATCTCCCCAGCCCCTTATTATTTCTTTTGTGTGTTTGTTTGTTTCCTGAACCTATGGATCTTCATAATCATGAGAAAACAGGAAGTTGGTGGTTTAATGATAGATAGCTCACTGTAAAGTTGTTGGTACCATACCATACCACCTTTCATGACATTCTCTACTAGGAATGTGAGAGAATGACATGGGATGAAAACAGAATCATTTACTAAAAGCCATTTACTGAGGGTAAAAGATGATCCTAATGTTCAAAGTAATTAATGGTCCATTCTAACTCATTTCAGTATTTCTTGGTGATGAGGGATTTATACCCAAGTTTCCTATATCTAGGAGAAGTGACATCATGAAAACAAAGATAAGATTGAGCTTTAAACCACAGCCCTTTGGCCTCCAAAGTGAACATCTGCCATGCTAGCTGACCTGAAGTTCCACATTCAATCTATAAACGCATAAATATTCTGTAGAATGTCTGAGAAGAAACATTATTTCCCTGTGTTCATTGGTCCGAAGACTGTGAACATTTATTTCACTCCACAGAAGGAAAATACTAAAGTAAAGATTATAATTCCTTCCCAGAATTCTTACTGGATTTAAATCCCAATGGGTTTGCTTCAAAACTGTAATGAGATCCTGATATCATTTCCTACCATTCCTCTATGGTATCTGGGGCTACTGTAGGGGCAGAGGATTCTATTTTCTCACCACTTGCACTTAAACTAGGCTATAACCATGCCATAACCTCTTTATCCACAGTGCCCAGAAATGACGACCCCATTTCGGGGTAGGTTCACTGGAAACCCTTTACTTAAGGATTATGGGATTGCTTACATTTGTTTTTCTGCTAGGACTCCATAGACAAGGAAGGAATCACTTTAGAACTCTCTCCAAGTTTCAACAAAAAACATTCCCATGATTAAAATCCAACTTGGTTTTTAAATATGGAAACATATCCCTGTTTATCAATTTTGCTGTCTATAAAGACAGTGAGAGATAAAGACAGACAGAGAGACAGAGATACAGGAATGGGGGAGAGGAGTAGGGGAGGAGGAAAGGGAAGAGAGAAAACTAAGAAGTTGCTGCTGGAAGGGAAGAGAATGAGTCTGGAAATCTCATTTTCAGACCTAGCTGTTAGCGCTGCCTGGTCCTGACTGGGCCAGCCCTGGAGGGAGGTATGTGGGCTGGCTGTAGAATTAATTGAATTTCACAACTTGCTTCACATTCCTGCTGGCACAAAGTGCCTTGGAAGGACAGCGGCATCACAGGAGGCCAACACAATGGCAGGACCAAGGCTGGGCACTGCTGTGAGCTTTTCTTTATACAACTCCTGCCTCAAAATAGCTTGCCTGTTAGCACCCCAGCCGAGAACCCCCACAAGGAAGGGAGGAGGAAGTGTGCTGTCTCTAAGATACACACTGGTCCTCAGCTCCAGGATGAAGCCCAGGATCGGAAACAAGTTTCCTTCACAGAGCCCTAGAACCTTTACCTATAAATGAGATATTTGGGCTATATGAATTTTAAATCCTTCCCAGCTGTAACATTGTATTATTGCCCTAATAACCTGAGCTTCAACCAAAGGCTTTTTAAAATATCAGTGCCCCAGCCTCATCAATGCACACAATTAAGAATACTTCTAGTATCCTGTCTCATTTCTTTGTGTCATTTTAATTAATCCATCTCTCTTTCCCTCTCTCTGTCTCTTTCTCTGTGTCTCTGTCTCTCTGTCTCTGTCTCTCTGTCTCTGTCTCTGTCTCTCTCTCTCTTTCGTGTGTGTGTGTGTGTGTGTGTGTGTGTGTGTGTGTGTGTGTGTGTGTGTGTGTGTGTGTGTGTGTTGATATGTATGGAGTGCATGCTTGCCACAGCACATATGTAGATATCAGAGGACAACTCTCAGAGGGAGCCAGTACTTTTCTGCCGCTTGTGGAATCTAGGTTGTCAGTCCTGTGCACAAGCACCTCTACATGCTAAATGACCTCTACCATCCCTGACTGGTCTCTTGCTCAGATATTAATCAACAGCAGAACACACTGCACTGGTCACCTAATATGCCTTAAATAGGTTGTCATATGCAATCTTCCCAAAATACTGCAGTTTCATCACACTAATAAGAAAAGAGCAGCCTAAAAGATGAAGGAAACTTGACTAATGCTGCAAAATTTGTAAAAACAAAAAAACAGAATTTAAATAAACTATACAACTACAAATCTAGGTTTGTTTGCATAGAATTCTTCTACACAAAGCCTAAATTGCTTCTGTGATCATTCCCCTCTCCATTGGTGCTGCATGCCTGGCATTTCGTTGCTAGTAACTATGTTTATTAATGAATGGTTGTCCGAATGAATATAAGATCTATTGGTCTAAATGCATTAGTGCATTTGATCAGTGAGCAGAAGCATTACTGCTAATGACATTTCTTAATGACAAATCTGACTTCTTCAAATAGTATTTCTAAGAAAGCTTCTACATAACCTACATTTATTCGTGCATTCAAAATGAAACCTATAAGATGCCAGGCACTATGCCAGGGGTTGAGAAAAAGGAAAAATACATAGTGAGTACATAGCACATACTGTCTCATGGGAGGACAGCCTAGATGAATTGATATACAATCCCAGCAGGATATGTGCTGGGAGAGGAAGTTTCCCTGGAAGATGAGGATGTCTTCCAGGGAATCAAGACATTCTCTCCCTCCCCCTCTTCCTCTCCTTTTTCCTTCCCATCCCTTTCTCCCCCCCCCTCCCCCCTCCCTTCTCTCTCTCTCTCTCTCTCTCTCTCTCTCTCTCTCTCTCTCTCTCCCTGCATGCATACACACAGGCTACTGTTGTTTTCAGTGAGATTTTCAAGACATGAATATATTGGTTAAGTGAGGAGGTTGAAAGTTAATCACATTGTGCACTAGATAATATGCCATGTTTTTGTAGCTTTCTCTGGGTTCAACATTATTGTTGTCCTTTCTGTTTCGTTGAATGACTCTACTACCAAAACATATTCTGTATCTCCTATCTAAGGGAGACATAAATTCTCTGATGCCCACACTCCCTTTCCAGCTGCTCCCCTGTCTCCCGGTTAGAAAAGCATCTTCAGATGGTGATCCCTCAACAGTTTCTCCCTTTTCATTCTTGCCCTCCTTCACCACCCATTCTTCCACTTCCCATGAGGCTCTTCATCCATCTCTTTCCCTGCCCCCACCCACATTTGCAAACTGGAATTAGGACACACATTTAGAAGTCAACAATTAAGTTATTACTACTCAAACAAACAAAAAAAAAATCAATAAACTATCGAAACAGCCACTGTCAGCAGTCCAGAAGGTCTCAGTCTTCCCACTCTCTCGGCGCCACAGTTAGCCACTCTTGCTTTTCCATCTCATAATCTCATTTACGTCAGCGTCGCCGGCGAACATCTCATTAGTTCTCACATAAACCAAAATGTTTACACTTCTCTATTTCAAATAGCACTCATCTCTTTGGAACAAAGACTGGATGTTGTATGGACAAAGTCCACTTGTAAAATTATTACAAAGCAATTACCTAATACAAAGTCTAAAGCTAAGAGAAAAATGTTCAGACTTTATTGAATTGTTTCAATGACATCATGTATAGTCATTTCCCCAGCCAGGGAATTAAAACATGATGACACTTTGTGTTACTTCTCCTATGCCTTTGGACTCTTTCTACCTGACACTAATCCTACAGTATTTGTTTTCTGTTTTGAAACTGACACATTTGGACACTTAAGAGTCATTTTATTAATTATTTTAAAGAGTATTCCTCAATTCCTGTTTCTCCCTAATGAGTGTTTTTAACCTAATTTTTTACAAGAATAATAAATGAAAAAAATGTCAATCTAGCATCATCAAGAAACATATGTCAGGTTACTGCACCTTTGGGCCCTATAGATTTCTCCTGGAAAGGGGATATTTTTTTCACTTTTATTATTTCTACTTTTAAAATTTAAAACATTTTTGAGAATTTCTTACATGAGCACTATATTTATATCATTTCTACCTCTTCTTCTCCCCCTCCAACTTCTTTCATGAAATCCTACTAACTTTCTCTAATTCATAATCTCTTCTTCTTTAGTAGCATTATGTATGTGCACTATTTGTATATATTATACTATAAATCATATGTTTGTATACAGCGTACTGAATTCATTTAGCATTATTTATATGCATATGTGTTTAGGGCTGACCTCTTGGATAGGCTATCAGGGGCTCATCCGTAGAGAAGACTGTTTCTCTCTCTCTCTCTCTCTCTCTCTCTCTCTCTCTCTCTCAATAGCCATTGACTGCTTGCAGCTCCTTTTCTAGGTCTGAGGCCCTGTGAGTGGTCCTGCACTTGTGTTGCCATGTCAACTGGTGATACCGTTACTTGTTTAGGCAACTGTGTTGTTGAGATTTTATTGATGAAGTTTCCTGTCCTGTCTAGAAAATACCATCTAGCATAGGCATCTTTGTCTTCGGGCTCTTATCATCTCCCACTATCTCTTCCTCAGAGTTTCCTAGGCCTTAGGTATAGGAGTTTCATTGTAGACATTATCAATTGGAACTGGGCACCCTGTGATCAACTGTACTATGTATTCTGAACAGTTGTGGATTTCTGAGGTACTCCCTAATTGCCACCAAAAGAGGCTTCCTCAGTGAAGGGTTATTTGTGGATATATTGATAAGTATTTAGAATACATCTAGAAATGACACTAATTTAGCAAAGTACTAGTTGGTTCTCCTCTACAGCCATATTCAGCCATGGCAGTACCAGGCACTAATTCCCTCCTTTTTAGTGGACTTTAAGTCCAATTAGACAGCTGTTAGTTACTCTCAAGATGTAAGTGCCACTATTGTACCTTCTGGGGATATTGTACCATGTTGGTCATTGTCTCAGTTTGCAAGCTTTACAGCTTGGTAAATTGATTCCTTTTCTCCCCTGGCAGCTTGCATCACATTTTCTGTTTTTATGAGTGATAGTTCTCATAGAGCACTTACTTGTCAGTTCTAGCTTGATTCCTTCAAGTCCTGTGTTTTCAGTAACAGGATCCTACTTACAGGTTCTGGGAAACAACCAAAGGAAACAGCAATAGCCTATGTTGTTTTCCATATTCATAACTCAGTGTTTAAGGAGCCTGATTCATGCAGACCCTATGCAAATAACAAACAGCTGCTGTGGGTTCCTAAGGGCAATGGCCATACCATGCCTAGAAAACAGCCTTTTATGGATCTCCTCCCCATTATTTGGCTTTTGCAGTCATTCTGTCACCTTTTCCCCCAAGTTCCTGAGCTTTTAAATGAACAATATACATGTTCCCTGAGAGATAGGTATTCAACAATCATTTATCTCACACCTTGATCAGCCATGATTTTCTGTATTAATATCCATTTATTACAGAAGGAGGAGGAGGAGGAGAAGGAGGAGAAGGAAGAGGAAGGAGGAGGGGGAAGAAGGAAGAGGAAGGAGGGGAAGGAAAGGGAGAGCCAAGGGTAGTGCTAGTCTATGGCTATAGGAATAAATATTTGGGGAACAGTTTGGCCATATACCCTTTTAGAAAGTAGAATCAGTAGATTCACCCTTAGGGTCTATGTCATTTCCAATAGTGGGCCTTTGACCGTTGTTATACTACTAAAGCCTTCAGATTCAACTAAAACATGGTTGTTTACCAACGTTACACCACATTCCTACCATTATTGCACCAGTAGGAACATCTTGCTTGGAAGGTTGGTATTTTTGACAATATACATTTTTTTTGAAAATTTTATATATGTATGTATGTATATATACATTTGACAATTTATTTAGCTTATAAGCTAGTAGTTTTCAATACAGATTTTTCATACATACTTGGTTTTGGTTGACCTTCCCTCTCACACCCACCTCTCTTTGCCTCTATTTCCATTCTTATTTCAACCTGTCTGCCCATGATATTATGCCACACGCTTTCATGTTGAATGTGCTTTGCCATAACCACCACACCATCCTCTTTCAGATCTTTTTCTTCCCCAATTCTTCATGACGACTTTCTTGTTTCTTGGCTTCAATATATCCTCATTCCAACTTAAACAGAAAACTGAAAATCCAGATATAGAATCCATATATGAAAGATGACATAGAGCATTTGTCTTTAGGGACCTAAATTTTCTAATTTGGCATAATATTTTCCAGTACCATTCATATTCATATAAATTTCATAATTTCATTTATCTTTAGTGCTGATAGAATTCCATGTATAATTCCATGTGCCACATTATTGTCACCTAGTATCAGCTGATGAATATCTAGGTAGACCAACTTCCTAGCTATTATGAACAGAGGAGTAACATAAATATCTATGAAGTTAAAGGTAAAGTCCTTTGGGTTTATTCCAGGAATGATAGACCTGGGTCTATGATGGAAACCGCCACACTGATTTGCACAGTGGCTGTACCAGCATATACATGCATCAAGGTATATAAGAATTTCTTTCCCCCAATATACTCAATAGTAATTGATGTGGTTTGTTTTCTTGATAATGTCATTCTTTCTATGGGGAGATAGAATCCAGTCTGTTTGATATCATTTCCCTAATGACTAAAAATATCAAGCACTTTTAAAAGTGTTTGTTACTATTAATTTCATCTTTGGAGAACTATCTTCATTTCTACAGCTAAGGTTTTTTAGGGTCATTTATTTTCTTGATGTTTAATTTTCCTAGCTCTTTGTACATTCCATGCATTAATCCTCTGTAAGATGTATAGCTGTTTGATGATATTTTGAGACAAGATTTTGTTTGAGACAAACCTAAGCTAGCATTGAACTAGTGATCCTACTCCCTCAAATTCCTGGGTGATGAGATTTTTTTTTGCCATTGGTCATTTGGTTTGGTAGAATGTTATATTATATATGATTAAATTTCAATTCCTTTGATTATAATCACAAACATAAGTACTTTAAATATATTTCTAGAGCAAATGTACAATGCTTTGATAAATTACTCCTTGGATTCCTTGTCTGCTTTGGATTAGGTATTCAATTAATTTTCATTATGGATTTGATAAAGGTAGATATACATTCTGTATATTAATACTGATTTAAGGCTCTCTAGAGGAATAGAGCATCTAGAATGAATACATATTAAAAGGGAATTTACTACATTGGATTTTCTGGGGTAACCCACAATAGCTGCCTTAAAACTGCAGAAGCCAAGAACACAGTAGCTTCTAATTTCATGAGGCTGGGTCCACCAGTTCCACTTTGGCAGTGAAGGCATGGGGAATTCCTAGAAATCTGCTACACTTCAGTCCACATTGAAAGCCAGATGAAGCTAGGTCTGCTCTCAGAAAAAAAAAAAAAAAAAAAAAAAAAAGAGGAGCATCAGCAACAGGGTAAATAAATTTTCCAGGGAGAGCAAAGAAAATAGAATAAAGCTTTTTCTTTTGAATTCCTTTTATTTGCATACAGTCCACATTTAGAGTCAGTCATTACACTTCAAACAATCTAAATAATCAGGTCAAGAAAATCCTTTGTGTGCCCAGAATCTCACTTTTTACTTGATTGTAGATGCAGGAAAGATGACAAGACTAATCATCACGTGTATATGTTTATATAAGCTGCTTTAAAAAAAAAATCTGAGAATTCAAAAGTTTAAAGCAAAGTTTAATATTAACACAGAATTTTCAATGTTTTATTATATTTACAATACTTGTTCTTATTTTAAATCCCCATGTACACTAATGAATGAGCATATGTTTATATATTATATTCTAGATGATTTATTGTCTTATAAGCCATATAAATATTAATGTCTTCTGACATTTATTTTACTATTAGATGAAAAATAATGATTAATTTTCAATTTGTCCATCTTGATGCCCAATTGATGCATCATCTGTTATAGAAAAGTTCGCATTTTTAATATGCTTTAGTTCCTCTTTTGCTAGAATCAGGAACACTACATGAATACATCTGAATATGGTTGTTTATTATTTCTTTGGCCTACTATGCCTTTATTGTTTTATAATACTATTATGTATTATGTAACATTGCAATGCTATACTTTGTTATTGTTTATTGCCTCCATCCTGTCTTTAGGTATGATGTGTGGACAAATTTCTTTATGTACCAGATCAACACAATCCTCTTACATTACTAGCTTGTAAAGACATCAAAGATGAAGTGGTATTAAGTCCTATCAACATCTTTGCAACTATTTCAATGATCACTTACTTTTTCTTTCTTATTCTGGCAGTGTGATAAGTCACCTTGTTTGATTTTCTAATGTTCACACCAGTAATGTCACCTTCTTAACCAGCCTGTTATGAAGCTTCATGCTTTTCTTAGACATTATGAGCTACTTTGACTTGGTGAATCTTCCTTTAGGAATGAGATAGTTCTTGAGTTTTTAGTTACATCAGCTACTGTTTGTTGTGGCCTTAAGGTTATTCTAGACTCACAAAACAGAGTAATAATCCCTATGTTCCTATTTTGATGAGAAATTTTACTTTATTCAATATCTCAGAGACAAACCCTTCAACTTGTGAGAGTATATCCTCCTAAAGTATAGTCATGGTTTGTAAATACATTCTAAGTATAAGTTTTCCCTGTTCAAAGACTAAACTCCAGACTCATCTTCCTTTTCCATACTGACTTTATAGAGAACAGCACAGGGACGATTGGAACAGTTCAGAACACACATGACACATGTGTATCAAGGGGAAATGTTTTTATCTATGCTTATCTTTGGAGGGAATAAGTCTAACTACTAGGGGTACCAGAAAGCTGCCTTTTTATTTACTTATTTTTATCCTTTATTGGGTACCTTTAGTTCTATAAGGTGATCCTGTCAGGGATTGGTCCTTTCCTTCAGGTCTCTGCTAGAGGCCATTGAGAAAGCAGTGTCTTGTAGACATTACAGGAAACTACACCTGTGAAATTTCAACAACATGATTTCCTAAACAAGACCTGAAAAAAAGACAATGTCAATCAACATGCCAACACAGATGAGGAAAATCTCACAAGGGTATATGCCTAGATGGAGAGCAATAATCAATTAATGGCTACTGAGGGGAAAATTAGTCTTCTTTAGGGATGAACCTTCTGATAGATTTATCCAATTCTGGGTGGTTAGGCATAAACGTAAGTGCATATGAGCAATACATGAGTATTTATAAATGCACGTTGTGCTTCCTAGTTTTATGTTAACTTGATACAAGGTAACATCATTTGGGGAAGAGGGAATTTCAGTTAAGATGCCTCTATAAGATTGGCCTGTAGGCAAGCCTGTAGTGCATTTCCTTAATTAGTGATTTATGTGGGAAGGCCTAGCCCTTTATTTATGATGCCATCCCTGGGCTAGTGGTCCGGGATCCTATAAGAAAAAACTAAGTAAATCATGAGGGAGAAAGCAAGTAAGTAGTACTCCTTCCTGGTTTCTGCATCACCTCCTGCTTCCAGGTTTTTGCCTAGTTTGATTTCTTGCCCTATCTTCCTTTAACAATGGAATGTAACTTGAGAGTTACAAACTGAAATAAACCCTTTCTTTCCCAAATTGTTTCTGCTCATGGTCTTATCACAACAATAGAAACACACACACACACACACACACACACACACACACACACACACAAAGTTGTACTCATGAGATTGTGAGTGTATGTTTAACAATAATAATTAAAGAATTAGAGGTTTTTAGAGTTGGGGAATATGGGAAGAATTAGATGGATGAGGTAGAAGGAAATGATGTAAATACAGTACTCATACATGAAATTCTCAAAAATTAAATAAATAAAACTTTTAAGTTGTAACAGAAAAAAAGTTAAGAAAATAAAGAAATATGGTGATTTGATAAGAATATCCCCACAGGCTCATAGATTTGAATATTTGGTCACTAGATCATGACATGATTTGAAACAATTAGGAGGTGTGGCCTTGTTGGAGGAAATGTGTCACTTGGGGAGGGCTTTGAGGTTGTAAGAGCCCAAGCCAGGTCCAAAAGCTCTCTCTTTCTGCTGTCTGCAGATCTGAATCTAGAACACTCAGTTACTTCTCCAGCACCATGTCTGCATGCATACCACCATTCTCTCTACCATGATATCAATGTACTAACCCTCTTAAACTATAAGCAATTCCCAACTAAATGTGCCCTTTGTAAGAGTTGCTATAGTCATGGTGTCTCTTCACAGCAATAGAATGCTGAGACAGAAGCCGCTACCAGGGAACAGGGTATTGCTGTGACAAACCTGGCTATGCTTCTTGTTGAGGGAATGTGGACTTTGGGACATTGGATTAAGAAAGCAGTTGAATGCTTTGAGCTAGGATTAATAGGCCATACTAGTTGGAATGTTGAAGACAGTGGCTCTAAAGATAATGCAGATTATGTCAGCCCATATCAATAGGTTTCAGAAGAGAAGAATATTAGTACATGGCCTAGAGACTGTTCTTGCAATATTTTGACAAAGAATGTAGCTGTTTTCTGCCCTTGTCCAAAAAATCAGCCTGAGGCCAAACTGAAGAATTTTGGATTAATGGCATTGGCAGAAGAGATTTCAAAACAGTCTAGTATTAACTGTGTCATATGGTTATTGGTGTACAGTCTTATGCAGATCTATAATGAAAAGAGGCAGGTTGAACAAGGGAAAATACAAAATGTACAGTTTGGGGAGAAAAGGAGCATCAGAGAGTGTAATGGGGCTAAGTTCAGTGCTTGCAAAGATAAAAGTTTAAAGAAAAGCCTGATGCTAAATGGAATAAAGGGAGTGGTGTCATCAGGGCAAGACCCCAACCAGCTACACTTCCAACTTAATATGAGGAATTAAAGAAAACTTTAAACATTGAAGGAAACCATAGAAAACAGAAAGTTGATGAAAATATATTTAAATGAAGAAGCCATGTTTCAACCTAGCAAGCAGCAGAACTTAGGAGTGTTAGCCTTGTGGTTCTAGTTTTAGAGTCAAGGATACAAAAAAGGGGTTGTGGAAACTCTCTCAATGGCTAAGGAATGCCGCTGAGGCCAGGCAGGTGTCAGGAGTGTCTGCAGTGATATTTTATTTGTGCTGAAATGTGGTGATATTTTATTTGTATGTTAATAAATGAAGTTTGCCTGGAGATCAGAGGTAACAGCAAACCATTAACACAAAAGTCAGGCAGTGGTAGCACACCCCTTAATCCAATCACATGACAGGCAGAATCTCAGTGTATTCAAGGACACACTAGGGAACAGCCAAATGTGGTGACACAGGCCTTTAATCCTAGTACCAATCATAGAGACCTGGAGGTCTGTACAGACAGGCAGTAACAAGGAAGTGAGGCAGCCAGGCTAATAGTCAATGAGAGGGCAGAACAACAAGGCAATAAAAACCTGTGTAGACTTGAAGTAGCTCTCTTGGGAAGCTACAGCAGTGTGGTGAGTCATGCTTAGCTGGTGGCTCTCATTATTTCCCTGATCTCTAAGGCTTTCACCCCTATATTTGGCTCTGTGTTTCTTATTTAATAAGAGTGTTTAGAAATTTATCTACAAGTATTCCTACATGAAGGCCCAGAGAGACCATTGCATGAAGTTGTCAAGGTGAAGCTTGGATGGAGTTTGAGACCCCAAGATGTTGGAGATGCCAGAGCCATGAGATATCTGCTAAGAAAAGCTGCAGACCAGGTGTGGAATAAGCCCAAGAGAGAGAATTATGTTGCAGTCAACAAAGCTGAAAGTATTGTCTACAGTAAGTGGATGGGGGAGGCTGAGAGCAGTTAGAGTATGATAAAGCAGAATTAAACAAATCACAGCAGTATAAAATTCTGAGCAGAGTTAATTCAGCTCTACCTGGCCAGATCAACATGCAGAGCCACTGGTGGTTATAACTGTGTAGGTGACAGTAAGCTACCACGCTACTTGTAGCACTGAAGCCATGTCTGAATCTACCATGCCTATCATCCTGACTGGCCTCTGGAAGGCTGAACAAAGATTGGCGGGATGAGAAGAAATGCTGGTGAGAGACCCAATGGCACTGCGGAGCCCATGCAGTAGTGTGGGTACTGTCACCCTGGCTGAGTCAGTGGTCCTCTGACAACTGTAATATGACTTCCCTGTGGGGTCCATGCATCTTTAGACAAGCCTGGCAACTTAAAGGCTGATCACTCCTGAGCACCGTAGCTGTGGGAAGAAAAGAAGAAAGGAAAGACGCCCTTATGTTGTCACAGCTCTGATCTGGATGTCTTTGTTAAAGCAGACAGAAAAGTTCATGAACATTTTGAGTTCAGGGGATACTTGCTGAATATTCCTGGGGCTGAGAACAGTGTCAGGGACACACAACGAGGTAATAGAAACAAAGATAGTTCACTAAGAAACAGAGAGGCACTTCTGAAAATGGAAGTGGGCTAGTGAGCTAGGGAAAAGTGCTCCAAAGCACTGGGCCACCAAGCTCACACCTCTATTTACACTGCATCTGCTTTTCCTTTCACAGGGACGCTCCCTTTGATACTACAGCTTAGGTGGAAAAGTGGTCCAGTTTTTATCGATAGATTGATGCCCTTGCTCTCTCCTACCACATGGTCAGTGATGGTAAAGTCTAATAAGTGCTTATTTATTTTGCATTTATTAAAAGCATTGTTCTATATATTACCCATTATGTCAATGTAGTCATTTTGTTCAAATCTCATTCAATTTCTTACTTTTCTTTGTCTAATTCTTTTATTAGTTACTGGGAGAAAAGTAACTTGCAATTGTGACTTGAATTAGACCATTTCTCCTAACTTCTGTTAGTCTTTGCATTGAAGTCACAGGCCTGATATTAAGATCATACACATTAGAATGGGTGTTGAGCTTTTAACATCATGAATAACTTCACCCTTATTTGACTATTCACTTGAACACTAGACTCATCAATCCAAATGTCCACTCAGTGGCTCCACTTGATGGTCCAATGGGCTTGTAAACTATTATATATCAGAAATTCTGTTTCCCTCTTAAATTTATCCTTCTTCCTGACTTTCCTCTTTAAATAAATACCACTGTTACTCCTCCATCCATTCATACTATAAACTGTGAAATACTTTATAATTTTCCCCTTCTACAATGTACATGTATCCTAACCTAAAAACTGATATACATCTAGTCTACACCATCTAGAATTCATGCCTGATACCATGTTCTGCATTGCTCTCTTCATAGCCAACATTCTGCCACATTATGGCCTTCAATTGCCTATGGTTGTTTTTTCCAGCATAGGACATTTGCACATGTTCATCCTTATACAGCAACTTCTCTTCCTCACATCACTCAAGTATATTATTCTTTTCATTAAAGGAAAGTCCTTAGAGTGGATTTTTTGAAGCCATTTGTCTCTGTAGCATCCCTTTTTCTTCTTTGTTCCCATTACCATCATTCTATATTGTAATTATTTTCATTGTCTTCCCTACTAAAAAACATCTTCTTTTCTGTTCCCCCAGATCTAATCCCACAGTCTCATCCCCAGCTCTGCAGCAAAACACCTGTAGCAGCCTTCCCTGTCACCCCCAAACTCCCTCCCATCTGGTCTGCATCCCACAGAACTTCCCTTTCTAACCTCTCTTTCTCCATGCATTACTTTTTCCCAGCCCCCAACTTCAGCAGGTGCTCCTTGCTAACCCACAGGCCGAGTCTGTCATAAAACTAGTATCCCAGCCTCCAACACCAGCAGTCATTCCCTGTGAACACAAGCCAGGAAAACACGCAAGACACAGCCATCACACTCTCCAAAAATCCAGGGAGGAAACAGAAACCAAGGAATAAAACACCCATCCAACAAGACAAATCCAGAAATCAACTCCAAGATCTATAATCATCACAAATCCAGAGGCCTAGATGCCAGCATAAAACAAAATCAATAATAGCCAGAGCAGTATGTGTCCACCAGAGTCCTCCTATCCTACAAGAGCTTGTCAGGAATAATTCAACATACCTGAAGTACAAACAAACACAAACAAAACCCCAACATTTTAACACATCCTTGATGAATATGACAGAGGTCCTTAAAGAGGAAATGAAGAAATATCTTTTTAAAATTGAGGGAAACACAAAATAATTATGAGGAAGTGAATAAATTCCTTAAAGGAATCCAACAAAACACAAACAGCTGAAAGAAATTAAATAAAATTGTTTTAGAAAATTAAAATAGAATCAATAGAGAAAAAAAATGAATGGAAGGAACTCTGGAAATGAAAATTTTCAGAATCTGAGCAGGAACCACAGAAGAAAGCTTCACCAACAGAATACAAGAGATGGAAGAGGAAAGCTCAGGTGTTGAAAATACAATAGAAGAATTGGATACATCAGTCAAAGAGAATGTTAGATCTAAAAGCTACTGACATAAAACTCCCAGGAAAACTGGGATATTATGAAAAGACCAAACAAAGCTAAGAATAATAGATACGAAAGGAGAATCCCATATTGAAGGCTCAGAAAATGTTTTCATTAAATCCGAGAAGTTAATGTTCCTAACCTAAGTGAGATACCTATAAAGGTACAATAAGCATATAGAAGACCAAATAGATTGGGCAAGAAAAGAAAATCTCCTTGGCACATAACAATCAAAACACTAAAAGTACAGAACAAAGAAAGAATACTAAAAGCTGCAAGGCAAAAGGACCAAGTGACATATAAAGGCAGACCTATTAGAATTACACCTGTCTTCTCAATGGAGACTTTAAAAGCCAGAAGGGCCTGGACAGATGTGCTGCAAGCTCTAAGAGACCACAGATGCCAGGCCAGACTACTATACCCAGTGAAATTTTCAGTCACCATAGATGGAGAAAATAAGGTATTCCAAGATGAAGTTAAATTTAAAGAATATCTACCTATAAATCCATTCCTGTAGAAGGTGTTCAGTGTTAACATCCAATCCAAGGAAGTTAAATACACCCATGAAAATACAGGTAGTAAATAATCTCACAAAAGGAAAAACAAAAGAGGGGAAACACACATACACATTCCACCACCACCACCACTAACAACAACAACAACATCAAAAGGATGCAACAGTTATTGGTCATTAATAGCTCTCAGTATCAGTGCTCTCAATTTTTTAACAAAAAGATACAGACTAACAGAATGCATGTGAAAACAGGGTCCATCCTCCTTCTGCATCTAAGAAACACACCTCAACATCAAGGATAGACAGAACCTCAGCATAAAAGGTTGAAAAAGATATTGCAAGTAAGTGGACCTAAGAAGTAAGCTTCTGTAATAACTGTAACAGCTAACAAAATACAGTTCAAGCCAAAACTAATCAAAAGAGACAGGGAAGGACAATGCATAAGTATCCAGGGAAAAATCCACCAAACTGACATTTCAATTTTTAACATCTATGCCTAGAATACAAGAGCACCCAAGTTTGTAAAAGAAACACTATGACAAACAAACTGCATGCTGACTCTCAAACACTGATAGCAGGAGACTTCACTATCCCATTCTCACCGAAGGACAGGTCATCTACACAAAAATTAAACAGAGAAATTCAGGAGTTAACTGAAGTTATAAACCAAATGAATGTAATTGATATTTGTAGAACATTCCACCAAAACACAAAGGAATAATATACTTTCTTCTCAGCACTTACTTTTTCCAAAACTTCCCACATACTCCATCACAGAACAAGTCTCAACAGACACAATAAAATTAAAGTAACTCTCTGTATCCTATCAGACCACCACTGATTAAAGCTGGATATCATCAACAACAGAAACAGAAGAAAACTTACAAACTCATGGAAACTGAATAACTCTCTGCTGAATGAAAAAGTGGGTCAAGACATAAATAAGAAAGAAATTAAAGACTTTCTGGAATTCAATGAAAATTAATATACAGCATACCCAGACATATGGGACATAATGAAGATTGGTCTAAGAGGCAAGATCATAGCACTAAGTGTTTACATCAAACAACTGGAGAGAACCTGACAACATATTGGCAACCTAAGAGCACACCTGAAAGTTACAGAACAAAAGGGAGAAATCACACTCCATAGGAGTAGACAACAAGAAATTATTAAACTTGGGGCTAATACAATAAAAATACAATGAGAACCGTACACATAATAAATGAAAAACAGAGTTGGTACTTTAAGAAAATCACAAACCCCTATCCAAATAAACTGAAGGGGGGATATCAAAATCAACATAATTAAAAAGGAAAATGGCCATATAACAAAAGACAGTGAGAAAGCCCAAAGAATCATAAGGACATACTATAAAAGCATGTAATTTACCAAATTGGAAAAAAAGGAAAAAATGGATATTTTTTTCTCCACAGGTACCACTTACAAAGCTAAATCAAGATCAGATAAACAATTTAAATAGACCTATAACCCCTAGTGAAATAGAAGCAGTCATCAAAAGACTTCTAATCAAAAAGAAAAAAAAGCCCAGGGACAAATGGTTTTAGTGCAGAACTTTACCAGACATTCAAAGAAGAGTTAACACCACTATTCCTTAAATTATCCTACAAAATAAAAACAGCAGGAACATTGCCCAACTCATTTTATGAAGCTGCAGTTACCCTGATACCCAAACCACATAAAGACTCATACAAAATAATTTCCCATATGAACATAGATGCAAAGATATTCAATAAAATACTTGCAAACAAAATCTAAGAACATATCAAAAACATCACCCATCATGATCAAGTAGACTTCACTTAATAGACATAGGGATGGTTCAACATATGAAAATCCACAAACATAATTCACCACATAAACTGAAAGAAAAAAACCACATGATCAGAACATTAGATGCATAAAAAGCTTTGACAAAATCCACCATCATTCATGATAAAAGTCCTGGAGAGACTGGGGATACAAGGGACATGCCTCAACATAAAAAAGACAGTTTATAATAAGCCTATAGGAAACATAGACCTAAATGGAGGGAAACTTGAAGCAATTCACTAAAATCAGGAACAAGACATTTGCCCACTCTCTCCATATCTACTCAATGTAGTACTTGAAGTTTTAGCTAGAGAAATAGGACAACTTAAGGAGGTCAAGGGGATACAAATTGGAAAGGAAGAAGTCAAGGTATTGTTATTTGCAGATGATATGATAGTATACATAAGTGTCCCTAAAAATTCTACCAGGGAACTCCCACAACTGATAACATCCTCCAAAGAGTGGCTTGATACAAAATTAACTAAAAAAAAAAAAAAAAAATTTGGAGCCCTCCTATACACAAATGACAAACAGGCTGAGAAAGAAATCAGGGAAACAACACTTTTCATAAAAGCCTCAAATTATATAAAATACTTTGAGGTATCACTAACTAAGCAAGACTTGTAAGATAAAAACTTCAAATCTTTGAAGAAAGAAATTGAAGGAGATATTAGAAGATGGAAAGATCTATGCTCATTGATTGATAGGATTTACATAGTAAAGAATGTCATCTTACCAAAAGCAATCTCAAGATTCAATGCAATCCCCATCAAAATTCCAGCATAATTCTTTTTTTTCTTTTTCTTTATTATTATGTGTTTTAAATTTTATACATCAGCCATGGGTTCCCCTGTCCTCCCCCCCTCCCGCCCCCACCTCCACCTTCCCCCCAGCCCCTCCCCTCCATTCCCATGTCCTCCAGGATCAAGGCGCCCCTGGGGATTCATTTAAACCTGTTAATTTATTTATTTTACATCCTGACTGCAGCCTCCCCTCCCTCCCACTTACTCCATACTTCCCCCACCTCAATCCAGCCCCCCTCAATCTACCTCTTCTTGGTAATAGCTCAAAAAGGAGGCAGGCCTCCCAAGGGCTTCTGCAAAGCATGGCATATCAAGCTGCCATAAGACCAGGCACCCTCCCCTGTATTTAGGCTGGGCAAGGCAATCCAGCATACGGAATAGGTTACTAAGAGCCAGTCAAAGCACCTTGAACAGGCCCTGTTCCCATTGCCAGGAGTTCCATATATAGACCAAGCTACACAACTGCCACATGTTTGTAGAGGACCTAAGTCAGTCCCATGCAGGCTCCCTGGTTGTTGATTTACTCTGTGAGTTCCCATGAAGCAGGCTACTGGTTTCTGTGGATTTTGCTGTGACGTTTTGTGAGGCCCAATGTTTGACTGTGGGTCTCTGAATCTGTCTCCATCAGTCACTGGATGAAGGCTCTCTGATGACAACTGGGATAGTCACTAATCCTATCACAGAAGATAGCCAATTAGACTATGCATCCACTGCTGCCAGAAGTCTTAGCTGGGGCCATCCTTGTAGACTGCTGAAATTTCCCCTTGCATCAAGCTTCTATGGACTCCCTTAAAACTCCACTCATCTCTCTTGGTACTGTCCCGCTTCCCCAATCCCTCCAGTTCCCATGCCCACCCAACCAAAGCCCAACTAGAATATCTCCTCTATTTCCCTTTCCCAGAGAGATCCATGTGTCCCCCCCTTGGGCCTTCCTTGTTATTTAGTCTCTCTGGGTCTGTGGCTTATAACATGGTTATCCTCTACTTTATAGTTAATATCCACTTATGAGGGAGTACATACCATGTTTGTCTTTCTGGGTCTGGATTACCTCACTCAGGACAATTTGTTTCTAGTTCCACCTATTTGCCTTTATATTTCCTGATGTCATTGTTTTTAACAGCTGAATAATACTCTATTGTGCAAATGTAACACATTTTCTTTATCAGTTCTTCAGCTGAGGGGCATTTAAGTTGTTTCCCAGTTCTGTCTATTATGAATAAAGCTCCTATGGACATAGTTGAGCAAGCATCCTTTGGGTATATGCCCAAGTGTGGTATCATTGGGTCTTGAGGTAGATTGATTCTCAGTTTTCTGAGAAACTGCCATACTGATTTTCAAAGCAGCTGTACAAGTTTGCATTCCCATCAGCAAGGGAGGAGTGTTCCTCTTACGCCAAATCCTCTCCAGCATAAGCTGTCATTTGTGTTTTTGCTCTTAGCCATTCTGACAGGAATCTCAGAGTCTTTTTGATTTGCATTTCCCTGATGGCTAAGGATGATTAACATTTCCTTAAGTGTTTCTCTGCCATTTGAGATTCTTCTTTTGAGAATTCTAATTTGGCCAGTACACCAGTTTTTAGTTGGATTATTTCTTTCTTTTGATGTCTAGTTTCTTGAGTTCTTTATATATTTTAGAGATCAGCCCTCTGTTGGATGTGGGGTTGGTGAAGACATTTTCCCATTCTGTAGGCTGCCTTTTTGTCCTATTGACACTGTCCTTTGCTTTAAAGAAGCCTTTCAGTTTCATGAGTTCCCATTTACTGATTGTTGATTTTAGTGCCTGCACTATTGGTGTTCTGTTCAGAAAGTTGTCTCTTGTGCCAATGTGTTCAAGGATGTTCCCCCACTTTCTCTTCTATACATCTGGTTTTATGTTGAAGTGTTTGATCCTCATGGACTTGAGTTTTGTGCAGAGTGATAGATATGGATCTTTTGCATTCTCCAACATGCTGATATCTAGTTAGACCAGCAACAATTGTTGATGACACTTTCTTTCCTTTGTTACATACTTTGGGCTTGTTTGTTGAAAATCAAATGTCCATAGGTGTATGGATTTACACCTGGGTCTCCAACTAGATTCCATTGATCCACTTGTCTGTTTTTACGCCAATACCATGTTTTAATACTGTAGCTCTATAGTAGAATTTGAGATTAGGGATGGTGATACCATTGGCAGTACTTTTATTGTACAGACTTGTTTTAGGTAACCTGTTTTTTTTTTGTTGTTGTTGTTGTTCCATATCAAGTTGAATATTGTCCTTTCATGGTCTGTAAAAAATTGTGTGGGAATTTTGATAGAGATAGCTTTGAATTTGTAGATTTCTTTCAGTAAGATGGCCATTTTTACTATGTTAATCCTACTGCTCCCTGAGTGTGAGAGATCTTTCCATATTCTGATATCTTCTTCAATTTCTTTCTTCAAAGACTTGAAGTTTTTGTCATACAGGTCTTTCACTTGCTTGGTTAGAGTTACCCCAAAATATTTAACATTGTTTGTGGCAATTGCAAAGGGTGTTGTTTTCCTTATTTCTTTCCCAGCCTGTTTGTCATTTGAATATAGGAATGCTTCTGATTTTTTTTTTTTTTTTAGGTAATTTAGTATCCACTCACTTTTCTGAAGGTGTTTATCAGTTGTATAAGTTTCCTGGTAGAATTTTTGGCGTCTCTTATGTATACTCTTTTATCCTCTACAAATAGCAATACTTTGACTTCTTCCTTTCCAGTTTGTATCCCCTTGATCTCCTTAAGTTGTTTGGTTACTCCAGCTAAAACTTCAAGTACTGTATTGAATAGATATAGAAAGAGTGAACAGCCTTGTCTTTTTCCTGATTTTAGTGAAATTACTTTGAGTTTCTCTTATTTAGTTTGATGTTGCCTGTTGAATTGTTATATATTGCTTTTTATTATATTTAGGTATAATCCTTATATCCCTGATCTCTCTAAGACTTTTATCATAAAGGGGTACTGGATTTTGTCAAAGGATTTTTCAGCATTTAATGAGATGCCCATATGGTCTTTTTCTTCTTCCAGTTTGTTGATATGGTGTATTACATTGACAGACTTTAATATGTTGAACCATCCCTGCATCTCTGGGATGAAGCCCTCTTGATCATGGTGGATGATCTTTTTTTTATGTGTTCTTTGATTCAGTTTGCCAGTATTTCATTGACTATTTTTGAATCAGTGTCCATGAGGGAAATTGGTCTGTAATTCTCTTTCTTCTTTGGGTCTTTGTTTGATTTTGGTATCAGGGTACCTGTGATCTCATAAAAAGAATCTGCCAATATTCCTTCTGTTTGTATTTTGTGGAACAATTTGAATTTTTAGGCTTTCTGAGGTTTGAATTGTTGTTGAACTCCAACTTTAATCCACAGTGTTCTGAAAAGATACAAGGGGTTATTCCAACTTTTTAAAAAAAATGTTTGTTAAGATTTCCTTTGTGACCAAGTATGTGGTCACCTTTGGAGAATGTTCCCTGAGGTGCTGAGAAGAAGCTATATCTTTGGTGTTTGGGAATTCTGCCACTGAGGCAGAGAACACACCAATCAGAAAGGGTGAGAGACATGCCTACCAGAGGAACTGTACCCCCACCTGGATTCTGCCCCCCTAGGCCAGTACTCAAGCCCACACCTTCCCAGTTAGTCTTCATCCCTGTGGCTGGACCCTCCTCCCAACCCCAGAAGACTTACATCAAGCAAGCTGAGGCCACACAAGCCACAAAGGGTGAATGACCTGCCTAGCAATAGAATTGTAGCTCTCCCTTGATTCTGTCCATCATGACCCTTCCCCATCCCAGCTTGTCCCTGGCTCTGCTGCCACTGTACTCCCATCCCCAACACAATTTTTAACATACCTTGAAAGGACAGCACTGAACTTCATGTGGAAAAAAAAAAAAGCCAGGATAGCAAAAACAATCCTGGCTAATAATAAAAAGAATTGCTGCAGGTATCACCATTCCTGTATTCAAGTTGTACTATAGAACTATTGTCACAAAAACTGAATGGTATTGACATAAAAACAAGACATTGATCAGTAGAATAAAACTGAAAACACAGACATAAATCCATATGTATTTGGAACATGATTTTGGATAAAGAAGCCAGAAATACACACTGAAAAAAAAAAAGACAGCATCTTCAACAAATAGTCCTGATCAAATTGGGTATCTTTATGTAGAAAAATCCAAATAGATCTGTACCTATCATGTCCAAATGGATGAAAGACTTCAACATAAAACCAGATACACGTAATCTAATAGAAGAGAAAGTGGGGAATAGCCTTGAATATGGTGACACAGGAGACAACTTTCCACACAGAACACCAATAGTGGTGTTAATTAATAAATGGGACCTCATGAAATTGAAAAGCTTCTGTAAGCAGCAGCCTACAGAACTGGAAAATATTTTCATTGTTGTCACGTCTGATAGAAGATTAATACCCAAATTATATAAAGAACTCATGAAACTAGATATCAAAAACTCAAATAATCCACTTAAGAAATGAATTATAGACCTAAACAGAGAATTCTCACTAAAGGAAACTAAAATGTCTAGGAAACTCTTAAAGAAATGTTCAACATCCTTATCCATCAGGGAAATGCAAATCAAAACTGCTTGGAGATTCCATCTTATACCTGTCAGAATGGCTAAGATCAGTAACACAAATGACAGCTCATGCTGGTGATAATGAGAAGCAGGGGGGAAACTCCTTCATTGCTTGTGGGAGTTCAAACTTGTACAGCTACTTTGGAAATAGATATGGGGGAACACTCCTCCACTGCTTGTGGGAGTTCAAACTTGTACAGCTACTCTGGAAGCAGATATGTTGGCTCCTCAGAAAGTTGAGAATTGATCTACCTCAAGACCCATCTATACCATGCTTAGGCATATACCCAAAGGATGTTCCATTCTCCCACAAGGACACTTACTCAACCATGTTCATTGTAGCTTTATTCATAATAGCTAGAAAATGAAAACAATCTAGATTTCCCTCAACTGAAGAATGGATAAGCAATTTGTGGTACATTTATTTACACATGGAGTATTACTCAACTGTTAAAAAATGACATCATGAAATTTGCACACAAATGGATGGAACTAGAAAAATCATCCTGAGTGAGGTAGCCAAAAGCCAGAAACATAAATATGATTTTATTCACTTATAAGGGGGATTTTAGCCATTAGATAAATGATTATCATGCTACAATTGGTAGACCCAGAGAGTTTAGGTAAAGGGAATGGGTCTAGGGGGGTGCAGGGATCTTCCTGGGAGTGGGAAATAGAATATAAATTTTAGAGCAGACAGGGGGCATGTGAGGATGGTAGCAGGGAGGGAGTGGATGGAGGTTGAGATGGGGTGGAGGGAGACAGTGGGACAAGAAATAACTGGAATTGGGGGAGTATTTGGGGAGGTGGTATGGAAACACAGTGCAGTAGAAACTTCTTGGAATCTATGAAAGTAATAATAATGTGGACTCCTAGTAATGGAAGACATGGAGTCTAAACTGGCCATAGCTTGTAGTCATAGCTTGGATGGACTGGGTTGAATTCAACTGAGTTGTTGTCCTAGGGACAAGATGGAAATCCCCCCAAACACCCAGGCTGTTGTTAGGATAAAAGTTTGCTTTGCATAAACTATTGCTGAGGGCAGCTCCCACATAACTAATTGAACATGGAGAAGTCTAGCTGGTGACTACATGGAGCTCTCATCCCTAAGTTCCAGCTTCTTTGGTGTGGAAAAATAATGTACAAGCTACCAAAAGAGAAATGTGGATAACAACCAAGCCACAAAACCTTTGACCTACATAATCTGTCCTGCCTGCAAAATATCCTAGGGCAATGGTGGCATAGAACTTGTGGAAGAAACCAATGTCTGATTTGACCTAAGGTCCACTCCACAAGAAGGAACCCATACCTGACACTGCTTGGGTAACTAGATCAGTGGTTCTTAACCATCCTCATGTTGCAACCTTTTAGTACAGTTCCTTCATGTTGTGGTAAACCCCAAGCATAGAATTATTTTCACTGCTACTTCACTACTGTAATTTTGCTACTGCACTATAAACATCTGTGTTTTGCAATGATCTTAGGAGACCTCTGTGAAAGGGCCATTCAACCACCAAAGAAGTCACGTCTCACAAGTTGAGAACCATTGTACTAGATTGTCCAGAGACCTAGAGTAAAATAAAAAAACTACCTGGTTTAAAAAAAAAAAAAAAAAAGTACCGCCGGGCAGTGGTGGTGCATGCCTTTAATCCCAGCACTCGGGAGGGAGAGGCAAGCAGATCTCTGTGAGTTCGAGGCCAGCCTGGGCTACCAAGTGAGTTCCAGGAAAGGCACAAAGCTACATAGAGAAACCCTGTCTCAAAAAAACAAAAAAAAGTACCAATAAAATTATTCCTACTGATATTCTGCTATACTCATAGATCAGTGCCTAATCCAGTCATCCTCAGAGAGGCTTCTAGCAGCAGCAGATGAGAATAGATGAAGAAACCCACAGCCAGAGCAAGAGCGAGAGTGAGAGAGAGAGACAGAGAGACAGAGAGACAGAGAGACAGAGAGAGACAGAGACAGAGAGAGTCTAAATTGGAAGTCTCATCAAAACCTTCCCTCAGAGCTCATGGAATTCCGCAGAAGAGGAGGTGGAAAGAGTGTAAGAGCCAGAGGGATAGAGAACACCAGGAGCACAAGGCCCTCTGAATCAAATAAGCAAGGTGCAGATGAGCTCACAGAGACTGAAGTAGCAAGAACAAGATCTACATGGGTCTGCACCAGGTCCTCTGCATATTTACTATAGCTATTAGCTTGGTGTTTGTATGGGACTACTGGCTATGAGAACAAGTGGGTCTCTGACTCTTGTGCCTACTCTTGGGACTTTTTTCCTCCTTATTGGGTTGCTGTGTCCAACTTCAATATGATAGTTTTTGCTTAAACATATAATGTTTTATTTTGGCATAGTTGGTTGTTACTTCTTAGAAGCCTGTTCTTTTCTAACAGAAAAGAAGTGGATCTGAAGGGGAGGAGTAGTGGGGAGGAACTGGGAAGAGTACAGAGAAGGAAAACTATAATCAGGATATATTGTATGAGGAAAGAATCAATTTTCAATAAACGAATGAAAAGGGGAAACTGAAAAAGAATAAGTAAAACAAAGGTCATTTGCAATGGATTGCTGTCACTTAGTGAAAGTTGCTAGATCAGAGGCACAGTGTCAGATGATGACTTTTTAAGGGTAGATACTCAGCACTTAAAGGGATAATATGAATTTTGGTGAGAGGAAGTCTGTTTGCAATGGCACTCCTGCCACATTTTTCATGGGCAACTGATTATGTAAAAAGATGGCGGAAGAAAAAGCAGGCTGTATATATGATGGTCTTACCTCACTTGAATATGTGAAAGATTCTTTTGTAGTGGACACTGTTATGATTTGAATTCCCAGAGATGTGTTTATTGAAGGTTGGTCCCTAGCTGGCCAAAGTAAGCCACTAGGGAAGGGAACTTTAAAGTTATGGCCAGAATCCTGTTTTAAGTTCTTCTCTGTTTTCTTGTCCACGATGATGTTAGGAACCTCTGTGAACTCTGCTATGCCTGACCCCAACCCCACAAGGCATTCAAAACATGTATAGTTAAGAACTGAAATTACTCTGACCTCCCATAAATAATTTCTACCAGGTCATAGTCACACAAAAACAACTAAAAAAAAGTTGTAGTGAAACAGTATCCTCACACACCCTATTTACATATATATATCCTTCAGTGAAGATAGATGATAAGATTCTTGGCTTTAAGTCCTGACCACTTTACCACTGTGTTCAAATGCCATGTATATAAAGCTGGCAGTGGACATAGCAGCAGTCTGTAAAGTCTGCATAATTACTTGGTACTCCATTGCTATGTGAAAAGTTCTCAACATACAACAGTGAAGTCAATAATTGGCAGTCAGTACTACCTCTCTTGTGTCAGAGGAACCGCCATTCAATCTACCAAAGAAACTATCCTTGCTGGGTTGTTTTGTCCCATGATGTTAGGAAACCTAGGAAATACTTGCTCAGGATCATTCTTTACTGTTCAGTAGAATAGGAAGACCTGAGATACATTGCTTCTTCAATTATAGCAGTGTTTCTCAACCTTCCTAATGCTGAGTAATACAGCTACTCATGTTGTGGTGACCTTCAACCATAAAATGATGTGTTGCTACTTTCTAACTACAATTTTCCTACTGTTATAAATCATAATGGAAATACATGATATGCCAACCCAAGGGGTCATGACCCACAGGTTGAGACCTACCAAATTATAGAGTAGCTAACTGATACGTAAATTTTTCATTCTGTAGGAGGAAGTTTCTGTCCCTAGTAACCACACAGAGGCTTAATATTAACTATAAATACTCAGCCAATAGCTAAGGCTTGTTACTAGATAACTCTTACATTTTAAACTAATCCATATTTTTTAATCTATGCTTTGACACATGGCTTGATACCTTTTCTCAATATGGCATGCCCATCTTGCTTCTCTCTGTGTCTGCTTGTGACTCCATCCTTCTTCTTCCCAGCATTCTCAGTTTGGCTCTCTTGTCTAACCTTATCCTGCCAAGCTATTGGCCAGTCAGCTTCTTTATTAAACCAATCACAGTGACATATATTCACACAGTATAAAGGAGTATTTCACATCATTCTGCATTTCAGAATTTTTACTGGCTAGCTCTGGCATTATTTCCAGGAACTATACTAGTGTTTAGGAGACAGAATCAGGGAGAAGATGGAATGTGACATCTTATTTGGATAAGAATTTCATAGAAATTTAAAAATAAAAGTTGTTTCTTATTTATCATTATGGCTAGAATACATCTTAATTTCTACATTTCCATCTACAATCAACTTTCACAAAGCTCATGTCTAGTTAGGGTTTCTATTTCTGTAATGAAAGACCACAACCAAAAAGAATCTGGAATGAGTGGGTTTATTTGACTTACCCTTTCACATTTTTGTTCATCATTGAAGAAAGTCAGGACAGGAACTCAAGCAGGGCAGAAACCTGATGCAGAGGCCATGGAGGGGTGCTGCTTACTGGCTTGCTCATCATGGCCTGCTCATCCTAGGGGTGGCACCATCCACAATGGGCTAAGTCCTCTTCCCATCATTCGTTAATTAAGAAATGCCCTACAGTCAGATCTTATGGAAGCAGTTTCTCAGTTGAAGTTCCCCCTCTCAGATAACTCCAGCTTGTGTTAAGTTGACATAAAATTAGCCATTATAGTTCATTCCCAAAAAATACACAAGAGTCAATGAAGCAAATTTTTAACCATAAGACAGAGGGGGTGAAGAGATGTATCACTGGATAAAGTACT
Organism: Onychomys torridus; assembly: GCF_903995425.1. Lineage (NCBI taxonomy): Eukaryota > Metazoa > Chordata > Mammalia > Rodentia > Cricetidae > Onychomys > Onychomys torridus. The sequence continues at coordinate 9,172,386 of NC_050451.1, read as the reverse complement.
TGCTGCCTAAACATGAGAATCTGGGTTTGGATCCACAGCACCTACATAAAAGCCAGGTGAAAAATGTATCAGTAATACCAGAATTGGTCGGACAGAGACAAGCCAATCCCAGGGTATTCACTGAATTGCCAGCGATCTATGGGTTCACTGAAAGACCCTGTCTCCAAAAGTAAAATAGAATATAGAAGAAGACACTTAGTGTTGACATGGGGCATATGTGCACACACATATGTATGCACATGCATACATCAGACCCCAGGAGACATATACATAAATGAATAGAGGGAGAAAGAGAGAGAGAGAGAGAGAGAGAGAGAGAGAGAGAGAGAATAAAATATAAAATATATGACTGGTTTCTCATATCAACATACTACAGAACTAGAAATGGTTTTTACAAAGAGAAAGTAATCAAAAATTATATATTATTTCAGTAGCAGATGAAACCAAATTCATGAGAATCTCAATCACTTTTTATACTTGTAAACCATCCCTGAGAGATTTAAAAATTCACAAACTATGCAATGGGGAATGTAGATGAACTTAACACCTCAAAAGGTTCAGAGATGCCAGTTTGTTAAGTGGTGTGTTTCATGTGTTTTGCTTTATCATGGGATCAGAATTTGTGGTGAGTCAAATCTAACATTGCTAAGGTGTTTAGAAATAAGATAGAGATTTAGATACAGAGCCTCTAGATCCACTGTAATTACCTGAGCAAGTCTATGTTTAGGTTACAAAGTGATCAGATAATGCAAAATGTCCTTTTCAGCACTCTGAGCTGCCGAGATAACAAAGACAACACTTCCCTGTCTATAACCTACAAATATGTGAATTTTGAGAAAGCATAAACAGTTGTGTCAGGATGAGTGTTCCACATTTTGTTAGCATCTGATTCCGTGGGTATGACTGAACGTCTAGGAGAAAATGTAAAAAGTGAGTGAAAGAAATTAAAAATGACTCTCAGGAGACTGACATATCAAAGGGGCAGGTAAAGTCAAATATCTAGAAATGGAAATGAATGCAGAGCAGGAAAAGAGTGACAATAAAATGATAGTCTGCTCATCATATTGTCTAAGTGAGAGGTCAATGGTTAGAAAGCCAAGGACTTGCCCTTGAATAGTTCAAGATGTAGACATATTGTCTGGCACCAGGTTGGCCAGTCTCAATGAGAAAGGTGAATGGAAGACAGATCATACTGGTCAGACAAGGATTATATGATAACAAAATGTGAACTTCAATGAAATAATTTTTTTTCAGCATTTTTTCCTGAATTTTGCATTCTGTATAGTCCACTGTGGAGGATCTGATTCATGACAGATATTTATTGGTGATCCCCTTTCCTCCATGGAGTTGGGATATCTCTGTAATCTCCAGAGAGCTGCTCTGGGCATACCTCTTATGAAAAGCTGCTAGTTTCCTGGGGAAAGCTTGGTGACTCTGCCTCCTGATGGTGTTTACATGCAACACATGTTCTCACTGTATTAAGAAATTATCCTGGGTTCTTCTGTGGCTGACCCAGCCAATGCACCAGGGAGGGCTTAAAACTTCTGTCCCATTTGAGCTTATGAAAGCATCACACCATGTACAAGGCTGTGCTCAGATAATTTCATAGAGTGATGACAGTCCATCCATTCTAAGTGCAAATGTTAGCATAAAAGAAACACATTGTGTAACAGCTGTAGGTTTAAGAGATGGTGGTTGTCAATCATGCTTTTTCATCAGGAGAAGACATTTTTAATTAGCTGGTTTGGGAAAACAATCAAAGGAAGACAGTGTTCTTAGACTGAGAAATTAGAGTTGGATAGTGTCAAAAGTAAGCTCTTTTTCCTTGGAAATGCTAACCACCTGAACAGCAGAACTCATTCTTCCTTGTCTTTATCTCAAAGAACCTGTTCCAATGTGGAGATGTGACCCTTAAAACTATCACCTAATCTCAACATTCAGTCTCCTCTCAAGGGCAAGCAGTTTGTGAGTCACCTTGTCCTAGTTTGTTTTTCTGTTGCTGTGATAAAATGCCATGCCAAAATCAACTTGCAAGAAGAAAAGGTTAGTTTGGCTGACACTCCAAGGGCACAGTGCACCAGTAAGAGAAGTAAGGGGGGAGCTCAAGGCAAGAACCTGGAGGCGAGAACTGAAGCAGAGGCCACAGAGAAGCACTGATTTCAGCTCACTTTCATATACAATCTAGGACCACCTGCCCCATGATGGCACCATCTGCATTGGGTTGAGCCCTCCCACACCAATCATTAATCAAGAAAATGACCCACAAACATTCCCAAAGTTCAATCTGATGGAGGCAATGCCTCACTTGAGGTTCCCTCCTCCCAGATGATTTTAGTTTGTGTCAAGTTAACAAAACCCAGATAGTGCCATTTATTTGCCTGCAATTTTCATGATGTCATTGTTTTTTACAGCTGAATAATACTCCATTATGTATATGTACCACATTTTCTTTATCTATTCTTTGGTTGAGGAGCATGTAGGTTGTTTCCAGGTTCCGGCTATTATGAATAATCCTGCTATGCACATAATTGAGCAAGTGTCCTTGTGACATGATTGAGCATCCCGTGGGTAAATGCCCAATTGTATCATTGGGTTTTAAGGTAGATTGATTCCCAACTTTCTGAGAAGTCATCATACTAATTTCCAAAGAGGGTGAACAAGTTTGCACTCCCACCAACAGTGGAGGAGTGTTCCCCTTGCTTCACATCCTCTCCAACAGAAGCTGTCATCAATGTTTTTGATCTTAGCCATTCTGACAGGTATAAGATGGTATCTCAGAGTCATTTTGATTTCCATTTCCCTGATGGCTAAGGATGTTGACCAATTACTTAAATGTCTTTCAGCTATTTGAGATTCTTCTGTTGAGAATTCTCTAGTTAGCTCTGTAACCCATTTTTCATTGGATTGTTGATATTTTGCTATTGATTTCTTGAGTTCTTTATATATTTTGGAGATCAGCCCTCCATCAGATGTGGGATTGGTGAAGATCTTTTCCCATTCTGTAGGCTGTAGTTTTGTCTTATTTACTGCGTCCTTTGCCTTACAGAAGATTTTCAGTTTCAGAAGGTCCCATTTATTAATTGTTGCTCTTAGTGTCTGTGCTACAGGTGATATACACAAAGTTTAGACTGACAGCTATGGAACCTAAATGGGACCATACTAAGCCCCCTATATATGGGAGACAGTTACGCAGTTTGTTCTGTTTGAGGGGCCCCTGGCAATGAGATCAAAATCTATCCCTGATGCATGACCTGGCTTTCTGGAGCCCATTCCCTATGTTGGGATGCCTTGCTCAGCCTTGATGCAGGGGGAAGGACCTTGGTCCTGCCTCAACTGAATGTACTGGTCTTTGCTGACTCCCATGGGAGGATTTACCCTTTTGGAGGAGGGGATGGGGGCAGGTCAGGATGGAAGTCTGGGGAAGAGGGGGAAAAGGGGTGAGAGGGGCATTTGTGGTTGGTATGTGAAACAAATAAAAATTTTTCTTAAATACATTTTAAAAAAGAAAAATAATTCAATTTGGTACCAAAAGGGGGGAAAAACTAGATAGCATAAACCCCTGAGTGACATCTGACTGCAATTTCCTATAAATCTTCTAGGAAGGTGTCTTCAAAATAGACAAGTGAACATTATGAATCATTTCCTTAAAAGGAAAAGTTTAAAGTGTGTTGAGCTCTCCAGTCTGTGCTAAGTATTTGCATAAATATTATTAATATTAACAAATATTATTAATAAGATAAAATAAATAAAACTAATTAGTTTTACCATGATTCAGTGAAGGATACTCTTACTTCATTTTAGATACAATACTGCTGAGTCTCAGACACATAATTTGCTTTACATGATATATCCAATTTGTAACAAACCCCAAATTTACATCCATGCCTATCTTAATACATTGTACTCTATAATGTGATGGCACAGTTTCCTGAATCACTGGCTGTTCTCCCTACTTAGGGTGTTCTGTATTTTGGTTGGCTTCTTCTTTTTATTTAGATATATGCTTAAACAGTATCTCCTTAGGGAACCTGGTATGACTTCTGGTTCCTTGAATCATAAGACTATTATCACTACCAGGTAGTATTAATGACTTTGGGTCTTTACTGTAGTTCTTTTTTTTAAATCTAGAATGAAAATTCTTTCAAAGTAACTCTTTTCAACTCTTGGTGGGTGTAAGGTGGGATGGCCCCTCAAAGTCAATATAAGACACACCCAGACACCAAATTCTCAGCACAGGAAGATTTATTACCCTGGAGAGGCAAGCAGTGGTGGGGGTGGGGTTGTGAATAGCAAGCAGCAGCAGTAGCAGGTGTTTTGGGCAGGAGTTTGTTTTTAAGAAGAAAAGGGGAAATCTAGGGGGAGTTGGTAAATCCTGACTGGACATGTTAGGCAAATAATGAAGTTTTGATTGTTGAACCTTGGCATTTTGTCTCAGTGGCCAAATAAGGCAATGGACCTTGGGGCTAGATTTAGGACTGTAATCTAATGGCTTTTAGCAAATGAGAGAGAATGGTAAAGGGCAAAACTTGTTGGTGCCATGTTTGCCAGGCTCAGACCTATTAGAGAGCCCTTTATTGGGTATGTAAACTAGTACAACTCACATGGAATTCAGTACGAGGTGACTCAAAAAATTAAGATGAAACTACCATACAACTCAGACATACCACTCCTGGGTACATTCCCAAAGGAATCTAGGACTTTCAACAGAGAAACTTGCACATCCATGTTTGTTGTTGGACTGTTAACACACAAGAACAGATAACGAGAAGGTGGCATATTAGCACAATAGAGTTTTACTCAGCTAGTAATAAAAATGAAGTTATGGAACATGCAGAAAAACAGAATTGCAAAGTACTGTTAATTGAGGTGATCTAGTCTCAGAAAGAGAAAAATATTGCTGTTCACTCTCATATTTGGGTCTTAACTTATTTTTTATGTTATGTTTGTGTTGATATAAATATATGTTGTAAGAGTTGATGCAGACTATGATACTAGATGGAAGACATTGAGAGGGAAGGGGGGCCCTTCAGAAAAGGTCACAGGTGAAAGATAAATGGAAAAGAGCCTAGAGGAGCTGAAGGTACAAAGGAGGGGAAGAGTAGGGACAAGCATGGGAGAAAAACACAAAAACAAGTGTTTGAAATATCATAATAGAACATGTGTTATTGGTGTTTCTTTTCTCTTTTTGAGACAGAGTTTCTCTGTGTAGTCCTGACTGTCCTAGAACTCAACTCCACAGACCAGACTGGCATTGAACTCAGAGATCCTCCTGCCTAGCCTCCCAAGTGCTGGGATTAAAGGCATGTGCCACCACTGCCCAGCAAGAACATATTTTTATATGCTAGTAAAAATAGATCTCTTGGTTATTCTACTGAAGATTGCTCAGTAAATACAGCAATGTTTGGCTCATCCAAGACACTTAATTACTTGATTAGTGAATGACTAATAAGTGAATTCCAGATTATACGAACAACTGAGGAAATTGGTAGAAATCTCTCCATTTCATGAGCTATACATTTAATTATACTAATGTCCTATAATATAATTCATAAAACTATAATCCAATGAATAGATGAAATTATTTTGAATGTAAACTGTGCTCAGTTTAGAGTGGTTCATGCAGGCTTGGTAAACAAACCAGTATAAAGTGAACACTGCTACCTAGATATGTAAGAGAATTTGGGCTCTCCTACCAGTTTCATTATGCCCAGTTATGTGAGGCCATTCCTATTGCTATTATAAAACTTACAATAAACTTAATGACCTAAAGTCAGGTCAACTTTTTTTTAATTCTAGTATAAATCAGAAGTTCTAGATGAGTTTTATTGGGCTAAGGGTAGTGTCATCCAGTCTGAGTCCCTTGAGCATGGAGTAGAATCTTATTTAGTGTCCTTTCCAGTTTTTAAATGCAAATTGCATCCCTTGGCTCATGGTCTCTCTATCTTTAAAGCCAGCTTAGGAGCATCTCTAATCTATTTCCTATTCAGACATTTCTGCCTCTTGTTGGTGAAGAGGCTTGTGGTTAGAATCGGTCCACTAAGATAGTCTATAGGAATGTTTCCAGTTCAAAATCGTTAACTCAAATACACAAATTTTCTCATAAATGTTACATAGACATTCTACTTTCTATATAAGGGAATATATTCGTAAGTTGGGGAATTTGTACATGGGAATTTTTTGAGGATCCATTATTCTTCCTAGCAGAATAGTAGGTATGAAAATCCTGACTTAATTGAAAGTAAGCTAATACATTACTTTCTCTGTAAGTCACATTTATAAAGGCTTCACTGAGTACTTGGCATTATTTTATATGCTGTGAACACCCAGCATCTCTGGAAGGCGACCCTCTAAGTCTTCCCAGCCTATGGAGCCTTTATAGCCTATATAATTCAAATCTGTGCAGAAAGTACCCCCAATCTATCTAACTATATCGTCTCAACCATTTTCTTTCCTAAGTCAGGCCTGGCTCGATGCCCTTTGTGTTCTCATGTTCCCCATGTTTTAATCTTTTTCTTCTAATGATTTCTCCATGCTGCCTTGGAAAATGACATTTGGAAGGGATAGTAGGACCTTAGGATTAAAAAAAAATTGTTAAGACTGCTAATTGACATTCAATTATGTCCAGGCTCTGCCAAATTGGAGTCATTTGTTACCTTTTTAAATAAAAATGCAGAAATTATTGTCTCCTTTCTTTGTCTTTAATAGCAATAGATTTATCTTCATTGGCTTTGCAGACTCCACATTCTCAATGGCTTTACTGGTCTTTGATCCTTTTCATTTTGTTCTATACTTTCTTCTTAAGCACAGTGTCCTTTCCAGGTATGTACATTAAACTTCCAGAAGACTGCCAAATATGTCACTAACCCTGGTCAAGCTTTGAGGCTATATACATAAATAGTTAAATCAGGTAGCAAAATAAGGTGCCACAAATTAGGAAATATTATCAGCCAAAACTCAAGTTTTTGAAACAAATATGAATATGCTGTGGGCCCAATAAACAATAAATCTCTAATTCATCCGCTTGGGTGTAGCTAACTTAAATCAGGCTCAAAATAAATTCAAAATTTCAACTTTGAACTCATAACATTCCCTACCAATAAATAGCCTATCATACCTCAGTAAGTGGCACAGACATTCAACTGCACTAAAAGAAAATGTAATTGCCATTTTTACACCTTCATGACATCCAATTTTTTTCCATTTTTAGTGTCATATATGTTGATCAAATTGGCATCAACTCTTAGGTAGACTCATATTTTCATGCACCTAAATCTGAGTGTCGTGATTGTTGCTTGTCATTAACTTCATACTATTCAAAGTAATATCATCAAAATATGAAAAGAAAATCTTTTCAAATCCTCAGCTATAGTACCTTTAAAATACTCTTCACACTGAGAACACAGACCCACTTACTCAGTCAAATATTCAGTAGATATTTGTTCTTCTATTCTTGTAATAAGCAATATTTGAGCCCCTTATAACTGAATTCATACCATATTTATCTTTCTGGGTCTGGGTTACCTCACTCAGGATAATTTTTCTAGTTCCATCCATTTGCCTGCAAATTTCATAATATAATTTTTAATAGCTGAGTAACACTCTATTGTATAAATGTAACACATTTTGTTTATTCATTATTCAGTTGAGAGAATTCTAGGTTGCTTTTATTTTCTAGCTATTATGAATAAAGATGCAATGAACGTGGTTGAGCAAATGTCCTTGTGGGAGGATGGAGCATCCTTTGGGCATACACCCAAGTGTACATGGGTTCTGAGGTAGATCAATTATCACCTTTCTGAGGAACTGCTATATCTTTTTCCAGAGTTGATGTACAAGTTTGAACTCCCACCAGAAATGGAAGAGTATTCCCCCATATCTGTTTCCAAAGTAGTTATACAAGTTTGAACTCCCACCAGCAATGAAGGAGTGTCACCCCTACTTCTCATTATCACCATCATGAGCTGTCACTTGTGTTACTATCTGAGCCATTCTGACAGGGGGAAGATGGAATCTCAAAGTAGTTTTGATTTGTATTTCCCTGATAGCTAAGAATGTTGAACATTTCTTTAAGTGTTTCCTAGACATTTTAGTTTCCTTTAGTGAGAATTCTCTGTTTAGGTCTTTATCATATTTCCTAAGTGGACTATTTGGTTTTTTGATATCTAGTTTCTTGACTTCTTTATATAATTTAGATATTATTCTTCTATCAGAGGTGACATTGATAAATAACTTTTCCAGTTCTGAGGGCTGCAGCTTTGTCACATTAACAGTGTCCTTTTCCTTACAGAAGCTTTTCAGTTTCATGAGGTCCCATTTATTAATTGTTGATCTTAGTGCCTGCACTACTGATGTTCCGTTCAGAAAGTTGTCTCCTGGGTCAATGTGTTAAGGCTATGCCCCACTTTCTCTTCTGTGAGGTTAAGTGTCTCTTGTGTTATGTTGAGGTCTTTCATACACTTGGACTTGAGTTTTGTGAGGGATGATAGGTAAGGATCTATTTGGATTCTTCTACATGCAGATACCCTGTTTTACCAGGATATTTGTTAAAGCTGTTGCCTTTTTTCCTAGTGTATATTTCTGTCTTCTTTATCAAAATCATGCTTCCATATGTGTGTGGATTTATGTCTGGGGCTTCAATTCTATTCCATTGATCAAATTTTCTGTTTTCATGCCAATACCATGCAGTTTTTGTAAGTATAGCTTGAATTCAGGAATGGTGATACCTCTGCCAGTTCTTCATTATTGGTCATATTGTTTCAGCTATCCTGAGTTTTGTTTTGTTTTGTTTTTCCATATGAAGTTCAGTATTATCCTTTCAAGATATGTAAAGAAGCGTATTAGAATTTTGATGTGGAGTGCATTGAATCTGTCAATTGCTTTTTATAAAATGACAATCCCTATTATATTAATCCTACCAAACTATGAGATATTTCCATATTCTGATATCTTCTTCAATTTCTTTCTTCAAAAACTAAAAATTTTTATTTTATAAGTCTTCATTTGTTTGGTTAGAGTGATCTCAAAATATTTGAGGCTATTATGAAATAATTTGAGGCTAGTAAGAAAGGTGTTATTTTCCTGATTTCTTTCTCAGTCCATTTGTCATTTGTATATAGGAAGGCTACTGATTTTTGTGAGTTAATTTTGTATTCGGCAACTTTTTTTGCAAGTGTTTATGAGCTGAAGGTGTTCCCTGGTGGAAAATTTAGGGTCATATATGTATAATATCATATCATCTGCAAAGGATAATATTTTTACTTCTTCCTTTCAAAATTGTATCCTAGAACTCCTTTAGATGTCTTATTGCTCCAGTTAAAACTTCAAGTACTATATTGAATAGATGTGGAGAGAGTGAACAATCTTGTCTTGTTCATGGTTTTAGTGGAATTGTTTTGAGTTTCTCTCCATTTAGGTCAATATTGCCTAGAGGCTTATTATAAACTGTCGTTTTAAAAATTAAAGTATGTCCCTTGTATCCCTAATCTCTCCAGGAGTTTTATCATGAATGGGTGGTTGATTTTGTCAAAGCCTTTTCTGCGTCTAACGATATTATCATGTGGGTTTTTGTTTGTTTGTTTATTTTTTGTTTTTTGTTTTTGTTTTTGTTTTTAGTTAATGTGGTAGATTACATTTGCTGATTTTTATATGTTGAACCATCCCAACATCTATGGAATAAAGCCTACTTGATCATGGTAGATGACCTTTTTGATGTGTTCTTGGGTTCAGTTTGTAAGTATTTTGTTGGGCATCTTTGCACTTATGTTCATAAAGGAAATTGGTCTGTAATTATCATTTTGTGTTAAGTCTTTATGTTGTTTGAGTAACAGGGTAACTGTAGCCTCATAAAATGAATTGAGCAGTGTTCCTCCCGTTTTCTATTTTTTCTATTTTGTGGAATAATTTGAGAAGCACTGATATTTATTCTTCTTTGAAAGTCTAGTAGAGTTCTGCACTAAAACCATCTGGCCCTGGGCTTTTTCTGGGGGGAGAGGGGTCTTTTAATGACTTCTGTGTTACTAGGGCTTATAGGTCCATCTAAATTGTTTATCTGGTCTTGAATTAATTTTGGTAAGTGGTATCTATCAAGAAACTTATCCATTTCTTTTAGATTTTCTAATTTGGTACAGTACATACTTTTGCAATATGTCATTATCATTCTTTGGATTTCTTTTGTATCTGTCATTGTGTCCCCTCCCCCCCACTTCATTACTAATTTTGTTAATTTGGATCTTCTCTCTCCAACTTTTAGTTAATTTGGATATGGGTTTGTCTATCTTGTTGAGTTTTTCAAAGTACTAACTCTTTGTTTCATTAATTCTTTGTATTGTTTTCTTTGTTTCCATTTTGTTGATAGCCCTGAATTTGATTATTTCTTGATATCTACTCCTATGGAGTATGATTTCTTCTTTTTGTTCTATACCTATCAGGTATGTTATTAGGTTCCTAATATGAGATCTCTCTGATTGTTTTCTGTAGGCACCTAGTACTATGATCTTGCCTCTTAGACAAATCTTCATTGTGTTGCATATATAAGGGTATGTTGTGTATTCATTTTCATTGAATTCTAGATTGTCTAATTTCTTTCTTTTTTCTGTCTTGACCCATTTTTTCATTCAGTGGGGAGTTGTTCACTTCTTATGAGTTTATAAGCTTTCTGTTGTTTCTGTTGTTTTTGATAAACAGCTTTAATCTGTGGTGGTCTAATAGGATTCAGGGAGTTATTTCAACTTTCTTATACATGTTTATACTTGCTTTGTGACCTAGTATGTGGGAAGTTTTGGAGAAAGTCCTACCAGGTACAGAATAGAAGGCATTCCCTTTTGCTTTGGTGAAATGTTCTGTGAAAGTACTTTTAGGTCCATTTGCTTTCTAACCTCTTTATGTACAGTACTTTTTTGTTTAGTTTTTGTCTGGATTGAGTGTTCACTGGTGAGAGTGGGGTACTGAAGTCTCCCACCCTTAGTATTTGAGAATCAGTATGCAATTTCTGCTGCAACACTGTTTCTTTTACAAACTTGGGTGCTCTTATGTGCGGGGCACAGATGTGAAGAAATGAAATGTCATCTTGGTGGATTATTCCCTGGGTATTTATTCAATGTCCTTCTTTATCTCTTTTATTGTTTTTCATTTGAAGGCTAATTTATTAGATATTAAATTGGCTTCACCAAGCTTATTTTTTAGGTCCATTTGCTTGGAATATCTTTTTCCAACCTTTTATCCTGAGGTAATATCTATTCCTGACATTGAGGTATGGTTTTTGGATGCAGCAGAAGAATGAATCCTGGTTTTTTTGTTTTTTTTTTGGTTTTTTTTAATCCATTCTGTTAATTTTGTCTTTTTATTTGAGAGGTGAGTCTATTGATACTGAGACATATCAATGGTCAATGATTGTTGATTTCTGTTATTTTATTTTTGGTGCTGGTGGTGACAGTGTTGGTGGTTGTAGTACTGTTAGTGGTGATAGTGGTGGGGGGTGTGTGAGCATGGTGAGCATGTGCGTGTGCGTGTACATGTGCGTGTGCGTGTGCGTGTGTGTGTGTGTGTGTGTGTGTGTGTGTGTGTCTTCTTTTGATTTTGCTGTTGTGAGATTATTTATTTCCTGTGTTTTCTTGGATGTAGTTAACCACTTTAGGTTGTAGTTTTTCTTGTTGAACCTTCTGTAAGGTTGGATTTGTAGTTATTGTTCAAATTTTACTTCATCTTGGAATATCTCATTTTCTCCATCTATGGTGATGGAAAGTTTTGCTGGGTATAAAATCTAGCCTGGCATCTGCTGTCTCTTAGAATCTGAAGCATATCTGTCCAGGCCCTTCTGGCTTCTAGAGACTATTGAGATGTCAGGTGTAATTCTAATAGATCTGCCTTTATATATTATTTGATTTTTTTTTTTTGCCTTGCAGCCTTTAATATTCTTTATTTGTTTTGTATCTTTGATGTTTGGTTATTATGTGCCAAGGGAATTTTCTTTCCTTGTCTAATCTATATGGTGTTCTATATACTTATTGTACCCTTATATGTGTCTCCTTCTTTAGGTTCAGAATATTTTCTCTGATTTTGTTGGAAACATTTTCCAGGCTTTAGTCACCATTCTTTTCCTGCCACTATACCTATTATTCTTACGTTTGGTCTTTTTATGGTGTCCCAGATTCCTTGGAATTTTTTCTTTGTCTAATATATCTATTTCTTCTAGTGTATCTTAAGTGCCTGAGATTTTCTCTTTGGTCTCTTGTATGTTGTTAGTGAATCTTGCCTCTGTAGTTCCTATATTTTTCATTTATAGAATTCCTATAGTTTAGGTTTTCTTTATTGATTCTATTTCCAAGTTCATGTCTTAGACAGTTTTATTTGTTTCTTTCAATTGTTTGTATTTTCCTTTATTTCTTTAAGGTTTATTCATTTCCTCTTTAAAGATTTCTATCTTATTCTTAAAGGTTGAATTAAGATATTTTTCTTGTGATTCAGCTATGTTGGAATATTTTGTAAGATAAGTGGATTCTAGTAGATACATATTTCCTTTGCTGTTTTTATTGTGTTTTTATGCTGGTGTCTAGGCATCTAGATATGGGATGTTTACAAGTCTAGGTTTTGATCTCTGTATTTATCATTGTTGAGTGGATGTTTTATTCCTTGGTTTCCTTTTCCTCTCCGAGTTTCCAGAGAGTATGATATCTGTATGCTGCTTGTTTTCCTGGCCTGCTCAGACTATGTGTTCACAAGGAATTCCTCCTGGTGTTGGAGCCTGAGATACTTTGATGAGATGGAGGAAGGAATGCTGGAGCAGAAGGTCTTTATTGTCCTTTTAGATGGGGTCAGAGAGCAAAGGGAGACCACAGCAGGATTCCAACAACAGAGGTGGGGATGTGACTGATGGGATTGGATCTCATGAGCAGTAGGAGAGGTATGGACCTGCCTTTATCCTACTTCTTGCACTGGGAAGAGTGGCTCTTAGGTTAGCAGGGGATGCTTGCTGGAATTGAGGGCTGGGATACAGTGACAAGTGGGAGGAGAGCAGTTATGAAGTGATAGTCTCTGGGATCCACAGGAGATATGTGCATGGAGAAAGGCTGTAGATGGTGTGCTCTTGTAGAGGAAGGGACAGGACTGGAGGATTAGCTCTAAAAATCAGAGAGTCAGATCTATATTTTTAAGAACAGATGTTTATTCTCAAAACCCATGTGCATGCTACAGAACAATCTTTGTACACTGTAAATATGTATTGCTCTCATTGTTAATAAAAGCTGATTATTTGATAACTAGGCATTATTTTAGGGGCAGAGATAATGCTGGGAAGAAGAAAGCAGAGTCAGAGGCATCACAAACCTGATAGGAAGGAAACAGAACATGCAGAAATAAAAGCCATGAGCCTCAGGGCAGCACAGAGATGTATTGAAATGGATTAAGATATAAGAGATAGTTAGTAATAAGCCTGAGCTACTGGCTAAGTATTCGTAATTAATATTAAGTCTCTGTGTGGTTATTTGGGAGGGGCTAGCAGAACAGAAAAGTCCACCTACAAATGGTGTTCCAATGTGGGGCACCTACATCCACCTGAGAAAGCTTTTAAAAAGTTCTAAACACACAAAAATAGAGCCAAACATGGCTTCCTAGTCTTGTGTTTCTCATGCCTGCTGCAATACTGAATTACATCTCCCAGTAGCTGCCTGCAGGAAGAGCCAGCTGCCAGCCACCATACCTGTGCTGCCATACACTAAGCTAAGCTACAAAGACAGTGGCAGCTGCCATAGCAATTTAAGATTTGTCTCATGAGATCAAAATACAATACAGATGTTTAGTAAAGATAGATCCAGATTGAAAAAAAAAAAAAAAAAACCTCTAAATAGGTTACAATGTGTTTAAAAATGTACAACAGCTTGGGAAAGAAAATAAAGAGTATAGATAGTCATATAGAAGAAATATATAGTTTTAAAATAATTAAAGTCCTTAAAAGGATAATGAAGTATCAAGAAAGAAAAAAGCCATGTAAAGATGGGAAATATACAGAAAGTCTGGATCCTATATATTATTTTGTTGTCTTTGAATTTTTTGGCTGTGAAAGAGACACTGGATTATAAAAATTGCTAGATTAAACCAACCATATATTTTAAAAATATCTTGACTTCAAATTTTAAGTCAAAAGGTGTGTTGCTTTGGAGGAGATATTATGCTTTTATTTTCACAGGAATGAAAGGCTGTGGATTCATTCCAGCCTAAAGAAAATCATGTTTGATCAGGATAGAGCCCATGAAATCCTGACTATAGACATAAAAAATAAACCTAGAAGTATAAGATACATAATGTATATTTAACCTGCTCAAACATAAAACAAAAAATCATCTTTAAGTGACTTGTGAATACCACATATTCCATACTTGTAATGAATGTTACCTTTAAAAGTTTATGTATTTTCAGAACAAGGGGAATCAAAAACCAATAAAAATGGATGGCATAGGAGATGCATCATTTCAAAATGCCTCTGTTATAGTCTCCTCAAAATTCTGCATTCCAAAAATAACTTCAAGGCTGCTGGCTGAGATGTTCAAACCTCACAGAGTACTCCAAGGAGGACTTCATTGTTATCTCAATTTTTTCAAGGTTCTCCCAAAGATACTAGTGCCTCCAACCAATAGGAAATAGTCTAGAGAAAAATGCCCACATTCCCAAAATACTGGTTATAAATGTTTGTTATTATTATTATCATTTTAACAACTTTAAGAAGTTGTTAGTGGTAATAGTAAAAAAAAAAAAAAAAAAGCTGAACAAAGGAGAATAGATTCAGGGATCTTATTCTGAAAAGAAATAGGGGAGATATAGAAGTGATAGGATACAAGGGCAGATATTAAAGCTACTTTAATTCAACAAACAACTATTAATCTCAAAATTTTTATGTTGGTATGGATTTTGGTTTGTTGATACAAATTTAAAGTTATTTTTTACTATACAATATGTGTATTTCTACTCTTGTTTTAGCTATTGTGCTTATGCAACTTACTTTAAAATGTATTGTATATCTAAAAGTCTCACTCTTCCCCATAAACTCTCCCCTCAAGTATCCTCCCCATGCCTAACTATTCCCCAGCAGCCCCTGGAGGCCCAGATACCACCTGCACAGATTGGAGGAAGAGCGGCCCCCAGAGACAAAAACACCACCCACAACAAATAGAGGAAGAGTCCCAGCAAATGATCAGCAGAGACCACTGGAAGCACAGGCACCACCTGTACCAGCTGGAAGAAGCAATGGGTAGACAGAAGAGTAAGAATACATTCAACACCATGAAGAGCAATATCGTACCACCAGGACCTAGTGGTTCTACAACAGCAAGACCTGAACATCACAATACAGATGAAACAGAAGAAAGGATCTTAAAAATAAGTTTATGAAAATGATAAAGTCCTTTAAAGAAGAAATGAAAAATTCCCTTAAAGAAATCAAGGAAAGGACAAACAAGAAAATGGAATAAATAAATAAACCCCTTAAAGAAAGCCAGGGAAGTCAAGAAATATAAAATCAAGTGAAGAAAATAGTTCAAGATTTGAATATTGAAATAGAGGCAATAAAGGAAACAAAAACTGAGGGAATTCTGGAAATGGAAAATCTGGGGAAATGAACAGGAATTACAGGTGCAAGCAAAACCAACAGAATGCAAGAGAAGAAAGAAAGAATCTCACGTGTTTTGAAGATACCATAGGGGAAGTAGATTCATTGATCAGAGAAAAATATTAAATCCAACAAAGTCTTAACAAAAAAATCCAGAAATCTGGGACACCATGAAAAGACCAAACCTAAGAATAATAAGAACAGAAGAAAAAGGCAGAAGAATCAGAATAACACCTAACTTCTCAGTGGACACTCTAAAAGCCAGAAGGTCCTAGACAGACATTTTGCAAACAATAAGAGACTGCAGATGCCAGCACAGACTACTATATCCAGCAAAACTTTTAATTACCATAAACAGAGAAAACAAGATATTCTATGACAAAACCAGATTTAAACAATATCTATGCACAAATCAAGCCCTACAGAAAGTAATAGAAAGAAAGCCACACCCACTAAAACACAGGCAATAAAAAAATCAGACACCAGCAAATTCCAAAGAAGGTAAACACACACACACACACACACACACACACACACACACACACACACACACTAACACCAGCAACAACAAAACCAAAAAATAACAGGAACTAACAATCACTAGTCATTAATATCCCTTAATATCAATGGACTAAATTTGCCTACAAAAAGAAACAGGCCAATTGAATGGACACAAAAACAAAGTCCATCCTTCTGCTGCATACAAAGAAAACATACTCATCTTCAAAGATAGACACCTCAGAGTAAAGGGTTGGGAAAAGATTTTTCCAATCAAATGGACCTAAGAAACAAGCTGGTGTAGCTATCCTAATATCTAACAAAATAGACTTCAAAGTAAAGTTAATCAAAAGAGATGGAGAAGGATATTTCATATTCATCACAGGAAAAATCCATCAAGATGAAGTCTCAATTCTCAGCATTTATGCCCCAAATACAAAGGCACCCACATTTGTAAAAGAATCATTACTGAAGCTTAAATCACATATCAAACCCAAACACTAATAGTGGGAGATTTCAGCACTGCACTGTCACAAATGGACAGGTCTGTCAGACAGAAACCTAACAGAAAAATAAAAAAAAAAAAAAAAAAACTAACAGATGTCATAAATCAAGTGGGTTTAACAGACATCTATAAAACATTCTACACAAACAAAAGAATATACATTCTTCTCAGCACCTCATGGAACCTTCTCTAAAATTGACCACATACTTGCTCACAAAGCAAATTTCAATAGATTCAAAAATTGGAACAACCACCTGTGTCTTATGGACCACCATGGCTTAAAATTAAAATGAAACAACAACACAAGTCACAGAAAGCCTACAAAATCATGGAAACTGAACAATGCTCAACTGAGTTATCAATTGGTCAAGAAAGAAATAAAGAAGAAAGTAAAGACTTCCTGGAATCCAATGAAAATGAATGCACAACATACCCAAACTTATGAGACACTATGAAAGCAGTGCTAAGAGGAAAGCTCATAGCACTAAGTGCCTACATGAAGTTTTGGAGAAAACTCACATGAGTGACTCAAGAGCACACATGAAAGCACTAGGAGAAAAAGAAACTCACCCAGGAGGAATAGGTCAGGAAATAATCAAAATGAGGGCCGAAATATATAAAATAGAAACAAAGATAACAATACAAAGAATCAATGAAACAAAGAGTTGGTTCTTTGAGAAAATCAACAAGATAGACAAACCCTTATCCAAACTAACAAAAAGGCAGAGAGAGAATATCCAGATTAACAAAATCAAAATAAAAAGGGAGACATAACAACAGACAATGAGGAAATCAGATAATCATCAGGTCATACTTCAAAAACCTGTACTCCACAAAATTGGAAAACCTAAAAGAAATGGACAATTTTTTGATAGGTACCACATACCAAAGTTAAATCAAGACCAGATAAATAATTTAAATAGACCTATAACCCCTAAGAAAATAGAAGCAGTCATTAAAAATCTCCTAAACAACAAAAACAAAAAACAAAAAACCCAGGGCCAGATGGTTTCAGAGCAGAGTTCTACCATAATTTCAAGAAAGAGCTAATATCAATACTCCTCAAATTGTTCTATACAATAGAAACAGAAGGAACATTGCCAAACTTTTTTTATAAGGCTACAGTTACCTGAATACTCAAACCATACAAAGAAGCAACAAAGAAAGATAATTACAGACCAATCTCCCTCATGAACATTGATGCAAATATACTCAATAAAATACAGGCAAAATGAATCCAAGAATACATTTTTTTTAAAAAAATCGACTACCATAATCAAGAAGGCTTCATTCCGGAGATGTAGGAATGTTTCAACATACAAAAATCTCTCAATGTATCCCACCTTATAAACAAACTGAAAGAAAAAAAAAAACATATGATCATCTGATTAGATGTCAAAAAAGCCTTTGATAAAATTCAACACTCCTTCATGATAAAGATCTAGGAGAGATCAGGTATACAAAGAACATAACAAAGCCAATATGCAGCCAACATCAAACTAAATGGAGAGAAACTCAAAGAAATTCCATTAAAACCAGGAAAAAGACAAGGCTGTACACACTCTCTCCATATCTATTCAATATAGTACTCAAAGTTCTAGCTAGAGCAATAAGACAACAAAAACAGGATACAATTGGAAAGGAAAAACTCAAAATTTTGCTTTGGGCAGATGATATGATAGTATACACAAATGTCCCCAAAAAATTCTACCAGAGAACTCCTACAACTGATAAATTCCTTCAGTAATGTGGCAGAATACAAAATTGACTAAAAAAAATAAAATAAAAAAACAGTAGCCTACCTATATAAAAATGATAAGCAGGCCGAGAAACAAATAAAAAAAAAATCACCCTTTACAATAGCCACAAATAAAATAAAATATCATGGAGTGGCTCTAATCAAGCAAGTGAAAGATCTATATGACAAGAACTTTACATCTTTGAAGAAAGAAACTGAAGAAGATATCAGAAAATGGAAAGATCTCCCATTATCATGAATAGGCAGAACCAACATAATAAAAATGGCAATCTTACCAAAACCAATCTACAGATTCAGTGCAATCCCCATCAAAATCACAACACAATTCTTCACCTCAAAAGAACAATACTCAACTTCTTTCAGAAAAACAAAAAAAAACCCAGGATAGATAAAACCATCCTTTATAATAATGCAAATTCTGGAGGCATCACCATCCCTGACTTCAAGCTCTACTATAGTACTATGGTAATAAAACCATCTTGATATTGGCATAAAAACAGATAATTAGATCAATGGAATCAAATTGAAGACCTTGACATAAATCTACACACTTATGAACACCTGATTTTTGACAAAGAAGCCAGAATTTACAGTGGAAAACAGAAAGTATCTTCAACAAATGGTTCTGGCAGAACTGGATATCAGTATGTAGAAGATTGCAAATAGATCCATATCTATAACCATGCACAAAATGGTATTCCAAACAGATCAAAGACCTCAACATAAATCCAGTTACATTGAATCTAATAGAAGAGAAAGTAACCTTGAAGGGACTGGCACAGGAGACACTGAGAGCAACAATTAATAAAAGGGAACTCCTGAAACTGAGAAACTTCTGTAAAGCACAGGACATGGTTAGTAAAACAAAATGGCAGCCTACAGAATGGGAAAAGATCTTCACCAACCCCACATCTAACAGGGGGCTGATCTCCAAAATATATAAAGAACTCAAGAAACTAGACATCAAATACAATCCAGTTAGCAAGTGGTGTACAGATTTAAACAGTGAATTTTTAACTGAAGAATCTTAAGGGATTTGCCATGCCCACGACGGTGTCCCCCACGTGACAAATGCCTTGCATGAGGTAGTTACATGGTAAAGGCGGGCTCGTGGCCCTCGGGTCTATGCCCCTGGCGACCCCTCATCAATCTGCCCGAATCAAGGTGCCAGGCTACATGGAACCACGCAGATCTGCTTGCAGAGGCTGGCTGGCACTCCGCCCTCTTCTCTTTGCAGCTGTAATTATTGCTGTTTCCTTGTGTATTGATTCCAGGAAGTTAACTCTTAATGTTCCTGATGTGCCATAAAGAGAGTAATGATTCTTCAAAAGTGGCTTCAATACCCCCACCTATGATTCAAGCTCTTAGGCAAACAGTTCAAGAGGGTCCTAAAAGTTTGGGGGAATTCATGAATTGATTTAGAACAAAAAGAACTTATGATTCAGAAGGACGAAGACTCTAGCGAAGAGAGAATGAAAGTAAAGGTACAGGCACTCATAGGCAATTCACACGCACAGCCGACAGCAGCTGCCAGGAAACAGTTACAGGAATTAGCCATTCCTACAAGAATTATCCAGGGACATATAGAGTTTCTCATCAAGGGTCGATGGTGGCAACCCCCTAACTTAAATCCTAGACATAATAATTATTTAGAGCCATTACCTTTTACGGGAGTTTATGACGTACATGGGAACTGATGGGTGAATCATAATGGTATGAAAACAGAATGGCATAACTTACAGTTCATGGAAAGATTAGCTAGGTACCAACCCCCCTGGTGCCTTCTCACCCACAGGCAAAGGTTAAAATATTCTCACACAAATGAAACCATGGTTAGAACAATGATGGGAAGGGTTTAATTTTGATATAGAATAAAGGTTTAATAATTATGTAGAAGGAAAACTACAGCTAGGGCCGTAATGTTCTCTATCTGGATGAGGAACCACAAAAGAAAAAGCAAAGTCTATACTCATGAGATCTGTTAATCATTCTGAGAATATTATGTGTCTACATTGTTGATTCTATGTCTATCACTCTACTGGCCAATTGCCATGTTTCCTCAAGTAACTGTATAAAATTCACTGCTTGGTCTGAGTAAAATTGCAGCAGCTTCACAACATACTCTCTTGTCTGTGGCTATCTGTCACTCGCCAAATCCCACTTATTCTGAGTACCTTCACCCCGTTCTCCCTCGGTCTGGTGGTCCAGCTGAGATCCAGTCCGTGGTAGGGATTAGTCAACATCCTTAGCATTCAGGGAAATGCAAATCAAAACAACTCTGAGATACCATCTTACACCAGTTAGAATGGCTAAGATCAAGAATACTGATGACAGCTTATGTTGGAGAGGTTGTAGAATAAGGGGAATGCTCCTCCACTGCTGGTGGGAGTACAAACTTCTACAGCCAATTCGGAAATCAATATAGCAGTGTTTCAGAAAATTGGGAATCAATTTACCTCAAGACCCAGCAATACCACTCTTGGGCATATACCCAAAGGATGCTCAATCATACCACAAAGACTCTTGCTCAATTATGTGAATAGCAGCATTATTTACAATAGACAGAACCTGGAAGCTACCTAGATGCCCCTCAACCAAATAATGGATAAAGAAATTGTGGTACATCTACACAATGGAGTATTACTCAGCTGTTAAAAACAATGACATAAAGAAATTTGAAGGCAAATGGAAAGAACTAGAAAAAAACATCCTCAGTGAGGTAACACAAATCCAGAAAGACAAACATGGTATGTACTCACTCATAAGTGGATATTAGATGAAAAGCAAAAGATAGCCAGGCTACTAGCCACAGCCCCAAAGAAGCTACCTAATAAGGAGGACCCTAAGAGAGACACATGGATCACCCTAGGAAGGGGGAATAGATGAGATCTCCTGGGTAAACTAGGAGCAGGAGGGTGGAATAGAAGGGAATGGATGAGAACATGAGGGAACAGGATGGGTGAGTTGGGGGAGGGAGGGAGAGCAATGAAAGAGATATCTTGATAGAGTGAGTCATTATGGGGTTAGGGAGAAAGCTGGTACTAGGGAAATTTCTAGGAATCCACAAGGATGACTCCAGCTAAGACTCCTAGCAATAGTGGAGAGGGTGCCTGAACTGGCCTTCTCCAGATTTGTGACTGCCCTAATTGTCAACATAGAACCTCCATGGAAGCAGTTTTAGAGATCCATAGCCAGGTACTGGGCCAAACTCTAGGAATCCAGTTGAAAAGAGAAAGGAGAGTTTACATGACCGGGGGGAGGGGGGTCAAGATCATGATGGAAACCCCAGAGATAGCTGACCTGAGCTCATGAGACCTCACAAACACAGCTGGGGAGCCTGCATGGGACTGAACTAGATCCCATGCACGTGGTGAACAATAGTGTGGCTTGGTCTGTTTGTGGGGCCCCTGGAAGTGAGACACAGATCCTATCCCTGATGCATTAGCTCTGTTTTTGGAGCCCATTCCCTATGGTGGGATGCCTTGCTCAGCCTTGATTTGGGGGGTAGAAGGGGGGCTTGGTCCTACCTCAACTTGATGTGTCAGGCTTCATTGATGCCCCATGGGAGGGCTAATGCTTTCTGGAGAGTGGATGTGGGGGAAAGAGGAAGTGAGGGGGAATAGGATAAGGGGAGGGAGAGGGAACTGTGGTTGGTACATAAAATGAATAAAAAATATAGAATAAGTACATAAATAAATAATAATAAAATAAAAATTAATCACCTCCCAAAATGTAATGTATAGTTAAGAAATGCAGTTAACAATAAGTCATCTATAATAGTCAAATTTATTATCATGTAATGTTTGTTTTCAAGATCACACACAGATACATTTAGAGAGACAGATGGTCTTCAAATACTTCAAAGGCCTATAGCATATGGCATTTAATATGCTTAATAACCTAAGGCTTTCATGACAGTGAGACAAGTCTGCTGCTCACAGCACCCATTTATTTCAAAAGAAGATGATGGGTGTTGAACCTCCATATGGAGTTTGCTTTCTTATGGCAAAAGCTAGTCATTTTGGCAAAGAAACTGCCCTTGTCTCTATTGCTAACAGTATACTGTCCAAATTGGACCAGCAGGATACAAGAGAAAGTGACTGCCAAACTTTACCAAGATAAGGTAGGACAGTCCTTCACAATTCCCAGCTTCTTAAAAATGTCTGTCAGATATACTAGGCCTGTAGACCAAAGATAGGTGTTCCAACATTACAGTAGAACTCTGGGTGACTGACTATCCAGACAGCCAGATGTCCCTGTCATTATGTAACATTTCACCCTTCTGGAGTCATTGATGGGGTTGAAGACTAGATAGTCATAGTTAAAGTATTCCTAGTTATGATAAAAGGTAAATTAGATATAAAACTTTAAACTCACAAAGATAAGATAAATAATAGCGTATTTTCTCTAGTTTTGCCAAATATAAATGGACTGGATAATGTAACTGTGGTTCTTACTTGATAATTGTCTTTTTTGTATATTATTTTACTATGTTAAAGTTAAAAACTTCATTTTAAATAGACAAAAAGTGGGAAATACTGTGGAACATCTTTGTATAGTGTAAATATGTATTGCTCTCGTTGTTAATAAAAAGCTGATTGGCTGATAACTAGGCAGGATTTGGGGGCATAGAGAATGCTGGGAAGAAGATCAGAGTCAGAGAATTCACTAGCCTTCTGGAGGGAATGGAAGCAGGACATGCAGAACAGGTAAAAGCCATGAGCCTCAGGGCAGCACATAGAGAAATAGATGGGTTAATTTAAGATGTAAGAGCTAATTAGTAATAAGCCTGAGCTATGGGCTGAGCATTTATAATTAATATTAAGTCTCTGGATGACTATTGGGGAGCAGCTGGTGGAACAGAAAAGTCTACTTAGATGTGCCATCTCCTTTTAAAATGCTTCTTATACCTCTGTCCTATAATTCCTTTATTACATTATTTCTGGTCAAAACCTTTTTTAAACAGCAACATAAGTTTGCCAATTGACATTTCCCAGGAAATTCTTTGATCATAGCCCATACTCCACAATATAGAAATGCTTGGCCTGATAGAAGGACAGAATACCTCATAGAAAACCCAATTAAGGCACCAACATCCTGTGAGTTAGGAATATTGCCTAGGGATGCTGTGAACACTTTTTTAGTAGCCAGTATTTGCTATTTCTCCCATTGTCATACAACAGATAAGAAGAGTCACCTAGTAAGTAAGTTGAAGCTCCTGCAATTTCAGTTTTTGTGACCTGGGTAACTCTGGCCTTACAAGTCCTGATTTCAAAGGAAAGAAAATTCAAAGAGTTCTGACAACCCCATTAAGTTGTAAATTATGGTTTCTCCTCAAGAAACTATTGAATATCTTTGCAGAAAATGAAGTTTTCTTCTCACTGGTGTTATTTATATCAATTAAGATAAGAACTGGGATGTTTCTATCAATAAAACAGAAATGTAGTTAAGCTGAAATAGTCAGCAAGTATTCTGGAACTCAGAGGATTGTCTGAAACAGCATTTCTAAAAATCAAATGCAATAGAAGGCAATGACAATTCAACAGAGGTAGGACTACAAAGAACCAACATCCTTGGTGATAAAAGTTTCCTTATGGTATGGTGAAGTCAACATATCTCCCACTGGCCCATCTTCCTATCTGGTGACACTTTTTGAAAAGATGATAAAAATATTAAAGTGTGGGGCTGAGTGGGAGTAAGTAGGTATGGGGGTGACCTTACTGAGTATTGTGTTCCAGCCCTTTCTCTGTCTTTCACTTCTTCCCTTGTAGCTGAAGTTTTTTTTGTGTCCTGCCTGGTCCACATCTTCTCAGACCCAAGTAAACACACAGAGGCTTATATTATATTTGTCTGAACTACCAAAGGTTAAATCCACCAAGCAGCTTAATGTGTGGCTTGGAGACACCTCATTCCCACCATGCTGCAGGTCAAGCCTCATGCCACGAACCTACCATAGAGTAACTCAAGCACACAGGCTGTGGCTAGCCTGAAAGAGACAACTAGAAAGCTGCTCTTGGCTCCATTTTAGAACCTTTTTTAAAGCTTTCTCAGATTTTAGGTGGAAACTCTCACCCCACATCTTGGCACCATTTGTAGCTGAAGTTTTCCTGTGTCCCACCTGGTCTACAGCTGCTCAGACCCAAGTAAACACACAGAGGCTTATATTAATTATAACTGCATGGCCATGGCTCAAGCCTTTTGCTGTCTAGCTCTTATATCTTAAATTAGCCCATAACTATTAATCTATGTATCACAACATGTTCTATGGCTTTACCTGTGTCCCATTACATGTTGCTCCTTTGGTGGCTTGCTGGCATCTCTCCCAGACTTTCCTGGCCACTATGAAATGAAAAGCTCTTCCCCATTGCAACTTTCCTCCATGATGTTCTGCCTTATTGAAAACTCATCAACAAAGAATGCTGCTAACTATTGAAGTCTCTGAAATCATCAAAACAAGTGTCCTCCTTTCAATTATTCTGCTTAGGTATATGTCACAGCAACAAAAAAGCTGACTTCTCCAGTCTTAGCCTTTTAGAGAAAGAATCCAGGTTATACCAGGTACAGGATGAAGACAAAGAATAGGAACTGTGTCACAGAAGATGGTACAAAGCTAAGAGCAAAACTAATACAGTGGCAGCTGTGCACATTATTTTTGAATATATTAGTTATAACCATATATATATATATATATTAGTCTATTGTTCTTTACTTTCCACCCTCCTTCATTTTTCATTCAATATGAGTTGATATCCAAGGCTACATTTCACTTCATAGGTCAAAAGAATATCCAAGGCCTTAGATAGGATGAGAGTCTATCATCTGCAGGTGCCTGACTCTAAGCTGAGTACAATGAATGGTGGACATTTTGTTCCCCCTTTAGCCGTAAAACAATAACTTTTTTGTTATGTGCACACTAAATAAAGACATAGATATGAGAAGCACTAAGGTGGACTTATCTGTTTCTTCAGATACATTGTCTCCCTGATCAACATTCAGGACAGAGACAAGGCTAGGAGATAGAAGCAGGATTAGGGAGCAGCAAAGCCAGAGTAAGATGGGAGGAAACTTTCCAAAAAAGAGATGGATTGAGAGGAAGAGCCAGGGTTTCAACTTCAGTAAAGCTGTCATACAGAATCATACTACTGACAACAGAGTAATAAGTGAATATGTCAGTCTAGATGGAAGATTTAGACTTCTCTTCTAAATCAACTATACTTGACATTCTGAACAAGAGAGCTCTGCCCCTGGAGAATCATGGTACACACAAGGGAACTGAAGGAGCTCTGCATGGAGTATGGTGATCATACAGAGGTACAGAAGGTTTCATCACAGATAGAGAAAGAATAGGCTTAGAGCCAAGTAGTTCTAGATTGTAATTAAAATCAATCACTCCATAATTGCTTACCTTACTTGCCTGCATTTTGACTTTGAGTTCAATGTTGTGTGAGTTCAAAGCAAGTATTGGATATAAATACTGTGTGATTGCTGGCTTATGAAATTAGCATATGGTTAAGAGTTGACTTGATGGGTGGTGGCAATAAGAGGACAGCCTTAGCATGACAAAAGACTCTTTCTCTTCCATCCCAGACACTGAAGTACTAAGGCAGAGTAATGGGGCACTGGTGGTGAACCAGAGAGACTCTGAAGATCAGATGTGAGCTAAGAGGCCAGATCAAAATAGCAAGAACTAATGGAGACAATTTCAGAGGCAAAGTTAGTTGCATTTAGAAATAAATGTAGCCCCAGAGTTTGCACCAATGGTGCTATTTAGTGATGTAGAAGTCACAGAAAATAACAGATCAAACACCAGAAGAGTGTTTGTGTGTGTGTGTGTGTGTGTGTGTGTGTGTGTGTGTGTGTGTGTGGTGTGTGTGTGTAGGGGGGGAGTAATGATCCTACTGTTGTGAAAGCAGCTAGCTTCCTTATACTATAGAGCATACAGCTGCTAGTCCAAGAAAGTAAACCAGACTACAGGACAGAGGATAAGGCAGCCAGGCAGCAGGGAGAATAATGCTCACTTGTACTGGCCAGAAGAAAGATGAAATGTGTTTGCTGAACCTTGAGCACAGGGCAGTTGCCGACCTGCAGCTTCCCTTGCTCTGTGGTGGAGGCTGGACCTATGACTGGAAGGATCCTTGAGCACTGAGGCTGTATTTGCAGAGAATGTTATCAGCTTCAAGAACTAGGAAAAACACCCAGGACATCTGGCTGTCCTCAGGAATGCCTGAATGGAAGGCATTTTAAGCTCCCTTTCTCATAGGCAAGGCTCACACCCACTGTGCTGTTTACAAAGACCCCACTACAAAGTCACAGCATTCGTACACAGATCTCTC
This sequence comes from Onychomys torridus, assembly GCF_903995425.1. Lineage (NCBI taxonomy): Eukaryota > Metazoa > Chordata > Mammalia > Rodentia > Cricetidae > Onychomys > Onychomys torridus. The sequence goes on along the minus strand of NC_050451.1, from coordinate 9,145,696 downwards.
TCCAATTCAAACAGCTTGTGAGCTCCTACTGTTTGCCCAGGCCCAGATCCCTTCAAGGAGGAGGGAGGACTTAAGAGAAAACGATTGAACTCTAGGAGCACACTGTCTAGAAGGAAATGTGACAAGGACTTAAATATGTATTTAAGAAAACATGGAAAGTGACTGGGCCATTGCAGACAGGGAGAGATGAGATTATTATTCCATGAGCTCTTGGTGCAGCCAGGACTGCCCAGAACTGCTCCTGGCAGACTCAGCTTGAAAGGCTATTTGATTTGTTTTGAATATGATTTGTCTTTCTGTACTTACTATTGGCAATCTCTACTGTCCCCACATGCCCCATCATTACCCAGCCTTTAACAAGATCTTAAACTGGTGTTTGGGGATCCATCTACAAAAGGAAATGCCACACCAAAACCCCACCACAGAGTTCAAGGCATCTCTTCCAGTCTTCTTGCCCAGGTTCATGGAACCAGTCTTCCCCCTTGTTTTACTCACTATGATAGCTCAGGACTCACATTACAGACTCATAGAGAATTGTTGGTTCCCGTGAACCTACCAATGTCATATTGCCAGCTACTCATTCTTGCCTTCAGCTCTGACTGACTGCTTCCAGACACAGTACCCAGAAAACCAGAGACTATGCTCTGCTCAACCTGGGGGGCTTTAGCTATACCCTGCACCACTGTGAGGTTTCTTTTGTTTGCGAGCATAGCTTACCCACCCGTCATCACTGTGTTTAATGCAGAGAGATGCTTATGGCACAAACTCCAGGACCACCTTTAATTGTCAACACACTCAGGTGCAAGAACATTGCAAATCACAAAGCATCATACATACAAAAAATGTTAGGATAAAAAAAGTCATAAGAACTTGGTTATATTGAATGCAGTTGGAGTTACTAATCTCTGTATTTCGTTGTTAATAAATTGGATCCAAAACTATAACCTCACTAAACCAGGCTTATGATAACATTAAAACAGAAGCCAGACTCCATATTTGTTGACTTCCAAAGTGTTAGAAATCAGGCCTTCTTACAGCCTGCCCCTCAAAGACACAGTGACTCGGGAGTTATGTCATCGCTGGTCACAAATCCCCCTCCCATCCCAGATCACTTTCTTGTTCTCTCTGTCTTCCTGTCTCTATCTCTATTTCATATCCCCACTCTGAAATGATCTTCCATGCCCTCCACCCTTGCATAAGATCTGTGTCCTGGTATGATCTCTTTGCAGCATACCTTGGCCTCAAACCATCAAGGTACTCTGTAACTAAAAACAGTGGCTCTGCACTAAATCCTAACACAGAGCCTGCAGATGATGTGCTTTATAGGAGCCAGACTTCACACCATCCATGTGTAAAAGGGACTCATCAAGTCTTTGAGAAATGAGTAAGGGTGGCAGCTTTTTAGACAGTGTGAAACCTTAATTGGCAAAGTGCTGGATATCAGAACCATCAGATTCATTAACAGAAAGGCCAGTGCTCCAAAACAAAGCACCTTCCCTCCAGTTTTCAGTCTGTTAACACATCTTAGCCTGTCAATTCTAATAAATACACATGTATCAACTACTGCATGCCAAACACTAGGTATAAAAGGAAAAATAAGGGGACCAGGGCACAACTCTTACCTTTCTGTTAAAGATGCTCCAGACCAATAGGAAAATACATATTTTAGGAAAAATGTTTGCTATTGTCTACATGTTAAAGCACATTATCAATATTCCTCAAGCAGGATTAGAAGTTTCATAGAGGAGTTAAAACAAAATGATTCTTGAAAGTCATGGAATGATGAGAAGTATGGAGGGCCTGAGTAGGTACAGTTGGCACAAGGGGTAATAGAGCAAAGCATAGAGGTATTCCAGGATCTGCTGCTGATGTCTGAGTAGTCAGATCTCATCCCAGCCCCAGCTCACCAGGTGCAAAGGCTCAGCAGAGGTACAGAAGAGAGGCATGGGGTTAAGGCTGGAGAAGGAGTTCCAGACATGATTTTTGGACTGAAGCTACAGTTCAGATTGCCTTAGGTATCCTCACATCAGAAGCTGGCCAACAACTGATGTGGCAGGTTCCCTGAAGCCATTGCCCCCCATCATATGAAGCTTATTGTTGCCTTCAACCAAAGACATTCCTTGAGCTCTGTGTCTGGTGTCCCTCACAAAAATGACAACACTATTTTATTTTATTTTTTTTAAAACAGAGTCTCATAACACAGACTGGCCTGGAACTTGCTATTTAGCTCTTGCTAGCCTTGAAATCATGATGTTCTGGCCTCAGAATTCTGTGTGTCATTATTACAGGTGTGTGTCAACATACCCAATAAGAACATTCATGCCTTTTCCATGCCTTTTCTGATGATCTCTGACCACAGAGGTCTTAGCTGTGGCTTTCCTATCTGTCCTACTTTCATATAAGATGTAGAGGTGCCTCAAAAGGAATGATTTCTCACCACACAGCTGCAAAAAATAGACTTGTGTTCTGAGTGGGTTAGGACAATGAGAAAGGAGGGTACACATTTCTTCTAGTTTTCTGTTTCTCTCACTTTTTAATTTTAAGTAATTTCTATTGTCTGATTTCATAGCCAGCACACAATTCTAAGTACATATTGTTTTGTAATTTTTCTTTCAAATCCAATTCAACAAATACATTCTGCATTTCTTCTCAAGAACAGGACTTTAAGAATTGGAACTCAAAAGACAGTAAAGTGTACCCTTTATTCTCGAAGAATTTATAATCCAATGAGGAAGAATATGACTCAATATATCATATTAGAAAAAAATGATACAAATGCAATGTAAGAACTAAGTTCAGGCTGCTGAGGGGTTGTAAGAAGGATGAGCTGGGGGTTAGGAATTTAGCTCATTGGTAGAGCAATTGCCTTGCAAGCGCAAGGCCCTGGGCTCGATCCTCAGCTCAAAAAACAAAAAACAAAACAAAACAAAACAATTGCCGGTCAGTGGTGGCACATGCCTTTAATCCCAGCACTCGGGAGGCAGAGCCAGGCAGATCTCTGTGAGTTCAAGGCCAGCCTGGGCTACCAAGTACCAAGTGAGTTCCAGGAAAAAGGCGCAAAGCTACACAGAGAAACCCTGTCTCGAAAAACAAAACAAAACGAAAAAACAAAACAACAACAACAACAAAAAAAAAGAAGAAGATGGACAAGCTGGGTGGGAATCAAAGCAAGGCTTCTTACAGGACCCAGATGCTGCAGCTAGACATGAGTAGGGAGTGATTTTAGTACTAATGGCACTGTTGATAAGAACTGTTCTCGTAGATTCCATGAAGTGATTATACTCAATAACACCATACCAACACAAACAGAAAAGCTAGTATAATATAAAGATAAAGTAATGGACCCATAATCAAGTTAAGAAGCTAAGTCAATTCTCTCAATCTTTAATGGATCAAAAATGGGAAATGAATTTGAGGAAAGCTGAATACAATAAATAAAACTAATTTGATAGTTGCATGTTTTGTGCTCCAGTCTTTAAAATGACTGTGGGATATTGAAAATAAAATGAAACATATACATAACAGTCATTCACAAGCTTTCATTCAGTCTAAATTCTGGGACTATATTGAAACAAGGCATAAATTAGAGTCAATGCCCTTATGAGCCTTAAAACAAACAGAAGAGTTGATAAACTCAATGAAGGACTAGAAAGAAAAATTGTGTTCATATTCAGAATGAAAAACTGCACGTAACTATATACAATTGGCAAGTATTTTTAAAATTTTATTCACAGGGATATTGGTATATTACTATTTTTTGCCGTTTTGTTTTGTTTTCCCTTCTTTTCTTTTTCTAGTAACATGTTTCTCTTTGGAATCAGGCTAATTATGCATTCCTAAAATGAGGTGGCTACCTTGCTTCTATTTTGCTTGGAAAGTCATGCAATAGTGGGATTCTTTTCCCTTTAATGTTTGGCCTCACATGTATTTCTTTTTTTCCTCTTCTGAAGAGCAGAAACAGGATTACTTTGGGCTTGTGTCTAACTTTTAGAGTGTGAATACCATTTGCATTTATGTTAGCCTCCTACAATTCTGTGACCAACACCTGTGATGATCAGTTTACAAAGAGAAAAGGCTTCTTTGGGAGTCATGACTTAGGGGCTTCATCCCATAACAGCCTGGCCCTTTGCTTTGGATCTATGATGCCACTTGTAAGAGTACGTGGCTAGAAAGCCAGAGAAGGAGAAAGAGACTAAGGATATACAATCCCATTTGAGGACAAGTCATCAATGACCAGGAGAGCTCTCAATAGGTCCCTCTACTTACAATCTTTGCCACATTCAGGTAGGGCCAGGATGGCTGGGTCTCCATGAACATTCCATTCCTGATTTACAGCCACATTCTTTGCCTGTTCCTGTGGTTGGATTCAAGTGTACAATACTGCTAATCTCCATTTATGCCTTCTATTGTCATTTTTCTTCTTTATTTTTGGTGTAGAGGCACTAACAAAATATTCTTATTATTTTCTTTATTAACTCCCATAAATATCTCATCAATAAGGGATATTGGTGTGTTGCTGTCTCTTTCAGTAATATGTTTATGCTTTGGAATCAGACTAATGATGCATTACTTAAATGAGGAAATTACTAAATTTAGTAAATTACTAAAAGTCAGCATTACTAAATGCTTGTATTTTACTTGAAAAGGTTGTGTAATAGGGGAAATTCTGTGTGTGTGTGTGTGTGTGTGTGTGTGTGTGTGTGTGCATGTATGTGTGTACCTGCATGTATGCATGTGTATGATTTCTCTTGTACTAACAATCTGTATTTTAAATTATCTAGTTATATTAATATTGTACTACTTCCTATCTGACACTTTCCTTTTCTGATATACAACATTCTACTTCACTCTTCACACCTCCTGCTTAACATTTTTCAACTGAAGCAACTAAAGAATTGTATAGTTTATTTATATAACCCTTTCTTTATCCTATTGTGTTGACTTTTTTTATACCTCATGCTCTACAAACTGTGTCTTATGATATTATCTTTATTGCAAACAATCGGATTTTTCTTTACCAACAACCAACAAAACCAACTCAGTGGGATATGAGCATGTATGTGTGTATGTGTAACATTCATAAGGAAAAAGAGGCTATTAACTTGAGAGGGGTGGTTCAAGAGAGGATATCTGGGAAGGGTTGGAGGAAGGGACGGACAGGGGAAAGGGATGCAATTCTATTTTGATTAAAACATATTTGAAAAGTAAAAAACAGTGAAGTTAATGTATACAAAGAGAAAACAGTATACCCTTTTATGTATAACTACTTTTTTTTTTTAATTTCTCTGGTCTTTACTTACTGATATGAATTTCTGATGTCAAGAATTTTTTTTTAGCTTTAGGGACATTACTATGAATTTATTCTATTGTATGCATGTCAACCGATTTTCTATTTTATTTATCAGAAAATGACCTTATCAATCTCTCACTTTTGAATGATGATTTTAGTTTATATGGAATTCCCACTGAATGACACCCTCCTCCCCTGTAGTGCATTAAGGTTAAGGATGCCATTGCATCCAGTTCTGGTCTTCTTCATTCCCCGTGAAATGTTGATAGGCATTATTATCTTTGCTTCCATGCAAATGTTGTGGAACTTTTGACTAGACGTCTTCAAGACTTTTGGTTTTTCCTTTGTCTTTAAATAGATGGATCGTGATCCCACCAGCACCGCTTTTCCTTCCATTTATACAGTACAATAAGGTTTTTATAATTATAAGTCAATGCTTTTCCTTCAGCTTTCTAATTTCCAGCTATTACATTTTAATTATTTTCTCTGTAGGATATTGGAATATTTTTCTGAAAATCATGCCTACATCTTTGGCTATATAATACCAAGTAGTCTGTAGCTTGTTTAAGTTTTTTTTTTTTTCTATCCCTAGTTCATCTTGTCTTCAAACTAATTTATTTGACTCTGTTACCATCTTGAATACCCCTCTTTTCCCATCTTTACTCTATTAAAAGTCATTAAATTAATTTTTCACATGAATGAGTTGAAAATTTTCTATTTGCATATTTTTGCAGTTTTTCTGTTTTTCAATGATGATTTCAGATGTCATCACTCATTAAGCTAATGTTTAATATTGGACACATTTCCTTAAGTTCTTTGCACATTTTTATAGTAGCTGCTTTAAAATTCTATGAGTTTTGTTTTTGACTAATTCTACATTAAGGCCCATCTTGTGGTTTGACTCTATCACCTCCCCTGAAACTCATGCCAGTACAAGACTTTTTTTTGTTGTTATTATTTCTGCCAATGCTCAGCAGTTCTCAATTCTATACTAGACAACTTGCATTAAGTTGTATGAATTTAGGATCTCTTATCACTTTCTGAAGAGTACTGTCTTTGTTCTGACAAGTACTTTTAATATCACTTGATCCCATTAGAATTGAGCAGGATTGTTTAACCTTTTACTTTGCATGATGTGTTGAAAACCAAATTTGTGATTCTGGCCAGGGAAACAGAAACAAATTTCACCTGGAACCCCCAGTGGCCACACCTATCAGGACCCCAGACGAATTTTCTACTGGGAAACACACAGTCACCACACTCTCCTAAGAACTAAAGAGTAAAAAGAAACCAAATGGAAAAAAACACTCACACAACAAAGACAAGACCAGATATCAGCACCTGCAATTACAATCTTTCCAATCCTGGATACATAGACACCAGCATAAAAATACAATTAAAACAGTCATTATAATATGTTTCCACTAGAGAATAGGAATATTGCCACAACAAGCCCTCCTGATTATCCCAACATAGCTGAAACACAAATAAAAGACCTTAAAACAACTTTTATGAATATGAGAGAGGTCCTTAAAGAGAAGATGAATAAATCCTTTAAAGAAATGTATGAAAACACAAACAGTAGAGAAAATTAATAAAACCATTCAAGATCTGAAAGTGGAAACAAAGCTCATAAATAAAATCCAAACTGAAGGAAATCAAGAAATGAAAATTTAGGAATTTGACCAGGAACCACAGATTCAAGCTTCACCAACCAACAGAATGCAAGTGATTGAAGAAAGAATCTTAGGCATTGAACACACAATACAAGAAATGGATACATCTGTCAAAGAAAAGAAAATGTTCAATATAAAAAACTCCTGGCACAAAACATCCAGGAGATCTGGGGCAGTATGAAAAGAACAAATATAAAAATAATAGGAATAGAGGAAGGAGAAGAAACACAGGTCAAAGGCACAGAAGATATTTCAACAAAATCCTATTTGACCCCCATGGCTTAAAACTGGATATCATCAGCAATAAAAACAAACAAAAGCAAGCTTACAAACTCAAGGAAACTGAGTATACTATGGATGAAAAATAGGTTAAGACAAAATGAAAGAAAGAAATTAAAGACTTTCTAGAATTGAATGAAAATGAATACACAACATACCCAAACTTATGGGCCACAGCAAAAGCTGTCCTAAGAGACAAGATTATAGCACTAAGTGCCTACATAAAACAATTGCCGAGAACTCATATTAGGAATTTAACAGCATACCTGAAAGCTCTAGAACAAAAAGAAGAGATAATACCTAATAGGAATAGACAGCAAAAAATAATCAAGTACAGGATGAAATCAATAAAATAGAAACAAATAAACAAAAAATAATTCAAAGAATCGACGACACAAAGAGAAAACCAAAAATGACAAGTGCTTATCCAAATAAACTAAAATGTGGAGAAAGAATATTCAAGTTAGCAAAATTAGAAATGAAAAGGGAGACATAACAACAGACAGCAAGCAAGAAAATCCAGAGAAACGTAAGTACATACTTTAAAATCCTACACTGCACCAAATTGGAAAATCTAAGAGAAATGGATAACTTTCTTGGTACATACCACTTATTAAAGTTAAGTCAAGAACAGATAAGCAATTTAAACAGACCTATAACAGACCAAGAGATTGTCTTGGTCTGGACATATTTTTCTGCATGCTTGCCTTCTTGAACCTCATGATCCAAACCTTAAATAGCCAGGCCACCTGCTACACTGTTCTGCTTAGCAGCACATGGTGCTGGTGGCTGGTTCCACCCCCACTTGGATTGGCCTTGTTCTGAGCTACATCACTGTTTGTTTGTCTGTGAGAGACTAGCCTCATGCTCATAGGCACTGGCCAGCAGCCACACTTTCCACTCCAGTTCTTGAAAGTTGATGGGCCTACACTGCAGCACACATTTCAACCTAGTCTCCCAGTGAGTAGTGAATCAGCTGTCATGGGTATCAAGTATAGAGAGACTTTCCCTTGACTGACAGCTCCCAAACAGTGACACAGAGACTTCTCATCAAGTATGAAAGCTTGGCCTTAGCTTAGGCTTATTCCCAACTAGCTCTTATAACTTAAATTAACTTGTTTATATTAACCTATGTTCTGCCATGTGATTTGTTACTTCTTCTCCATATTGGACACCTGACTCTCTCAGTGTCTTGCTTGTGAAGTCCACCTCTCTTCTTCCCAGAGTTCCTATCTCTTCCTGGAAGTCCCACCTATCCTCTCCTGCCTAGCTATTGGCAATTCAGCTCTTTATTAAACAGATCAGAAGGTGGTTTGGAAGAGATAGCACATAAAAAGATTATCCCACAACAGATATCCAAACTACATAAAGATCTAACAAACTAAAAGAATTACAAATCAGTTTCCCTCATGAACATAGATGCAAAATTACTCAATAAAACTTGTGAACTGAATCCAAGAATACATCAAAAACATCATCCACCATGATCAAGTAGGCTTCATTGTAGAGATATAGGTTTGGTTCATCATATGGAAATTGATAAATTTAATCCACCATATAAACAAACTGAAAGACAAATCCACATGAACATCTCATTAGATGATGGAAAGGTCTTTGGCAAAATTCAATAGCCCTTCATGATAAAACTCCTGGAGAAATTAGAGAGACATGGGACCTAATTCAACATAATAAAAGGCAGTTTGCTACAATCCCATTGATCTAATGGAGAGAAACTCAAAGCAATTCCACTAAGATCAAGGAACAAGACAAGGGCATCCATTCTCTCCATACCTATTCAGTATAGTACTTGAAATCCTAGCTTGAACAATCAGACAACTGAGGGATATCAAAGGATACAAATTGGAAAGGAAGAAGTCAATGTTATCTTTTTTTAAAAGATTTATTTATTTATTATGTATACAGCATGTATGACTGCAGGCCAGAAGAGGGCACCAGATCTCATTACAGATCGTTGTGAGCCACCATATGGGTGCTGGGAATTGAATTCAGGACCTCTGGAAGAGCAGTTAGTGCTCTTAACCTCTGAGCCATCTCTCCACCCCCGTCAATGTTATCTTTATTTGCAGATGTTGTGAACCCATATATAAATGACTAAGAAAATCCCACTGGGAAACTCCTACAGTTGGTAAACACTTAAATAGACATGCTGATCAAAGAAATCAAATTGAAGACCCAGAAATAAATCCACACATCCACTGACACCTGATTTTTGATAAAGAAGCCAGAAACCTACACAGAAAAAAAAAAAAAAAGATATTTTTCACAAATAGTACTGGTCAAACTGGATGTCTGCATGTTGAAGAATCCAAATATATTATACTATCACCCTGCACAAAACTCAACTTCAAATTGATTAAAGATCTCAACATAAAACCAGATACACAGAATGTAATATAAGAGAAAGTAGGAAATAGCCTTGAACTCAGTGACACAGGAAAATGACTTTCTGAACAGAAAACCATTAGAGTAGTCACTAAGTCTAACAATTAATAAATGGAACCTCATGAAACTGAGAAGCTTCTGCATGGGAAAGACACTGTCATTTGGACACAGCAGCAGCCTACAGAATGGGAAAAGATTTTTATCAACACTACAACCTATAAAGGATTAATATCCAAAATAAATAAAGAGCTCAAAATACTGGATATCAAGACAACAAATAATCCAATTAAAATGGTGTACAAATTTAAATAGAGCAGACTCAAATAGCTAAGAAATACTTATAAAACTGTTCAATATCCCTATCCATCAGGGAATTGCAAATTAAAACTACTTTGAGATTTTACTGATCAAAATAGCCAAAATCAATAAAAACAAGTAACAGCTCATGCTGGTAAGTATATGGAATAAGGGGAACACTCATCCATTATTGATGGGAGTGCAAACTTGTACAGTCACTATGCAAATCATTGTAGTGTTTCCTCAGGAAGATGGGAATCAACTACCTCAAGATCCAGCTATATCACTCTTGAGCATTTACCCAAAGTACACTTTATCTTACTACAAGGACACTTGTTGAACTGTCTTGATCATTGCTCTATTTTTGATAGCCCCAAACTGGAAACAATCTAGATGTGCCTCAAGAGAAGGATGGATTAAGAAAATGTAGTACATTTACACAATAGAGGGTTACTTAGCTGTTTAGAAAATGGCATCATCAAATTTACAGGCAAACAAATGGAACTAAAAAAAAAATCCCAAGTAAGGTAACCTGGAGCCAGAAAATTTAATATGGTATATATTAATTTATATATGAATATTAGCCATTAAATGGATGATAACCAGCCTACAATTAATAGACCTAGAGAAGTCAGATATTCAGGAAAGGGCTAGAGGAGTATGCAAGGATCTCCCTGAGAGGAAGAAGTAGAATAGTTTTTAAGGGTGGACTGCAGATGGGGAGGAGTGGAAACAGGAGGATCAGGTGTGGAAGGAGAGGGGAGACAGGGTTGAGGGAAGGAATTCGGGGAGAGACATCTGGAATTGAGGGGCATTTGAGGGACGGTATGGAAAACTAGTGCAGTGGAAACTTCCTAAAATATATAAGGTCAACTCCAATGAAGTCTCCTAGTAATGGGAAGATAGAGTCCCAACTGGCCATCTCTTATCCACAAGTATTACAGTATCAGGACTGGGTTGGTTGGCCAAGAAAGACACATGAAAATCCCCAAATAACCCAGGCTATTGCTAAGACAATTGATTGCCCTCCACAAATGCACAGCAGAGTCCATTGCTGAGGACAATGTGCATAAAACTTATTTAAACATGAAGAAGTTGTTAAGTTAGTGCCTACATATAGCCTTCATCACTATGTTCTAGTATTTTTTGTGCAGGAAGTTACCCTGCAAGCTACCAAAAGAGAAATATAAACACCAATATAACCAAAAAACCTTTGGTCTACAATCTGTCCTGCTTTCAAGATATGCTAGGACAAAAGTGGCACAGAACTTGTTGGAGTAGCCAACTAATGTCTGATGTTTAACTTAAGGTCCACTCGACAAAATAGAACCCATACTTAACACTGCTTGGTTGATCAAGAACCAGAGACTAGATAGCCCATAGACTTGGGGTAAAACCAAACACTACTGGTCTTAGAAAAGAAGAAGCAGAAGGAGGAGGAGGACGAGGACGAGGACAAGAAAGAGAGAGAGAGAGAGAGAGAGAGAGAGAGAGAGAGAGAGAGAGAGTCCTTGGAACACACAGCTCTAAATAGAATGACTCCATCACACCCCTCCCTTCAGATATCAGGAAACCCTGCAGAAGAGGAGGTAGAAAGAATGTACGAGTCAGAGGGTATAGAGGACACCAGGATAACAAGGCCCTCCAGATCAACTAAGGAAAGCTCATGTGAACTCACAGAGACTGAAGAAGAAAGCAAAGGACTGACATGGGTCACCATGTCCCCTGTGTATGTTATAGCTATTAGTTTAGTATTTTTAAGGGAATCCTAAGTGTTTGGATGAGTAAGTCTCTAATTCTTGTGCCTACTCTCAGGCCTCTTTTCCTTCTGTTGGGTTTCCTGGTCCAGCCGTCATATGATAGATTTTGTTTTTATCGTATTATATTTTGTTTTTTCGTGTTTGGTTGGTATCTCTTAGAAACCTGTTCTTTTCTAAAAGACAGAAAAGGGGTGGTTACAGAGGAAGGGGAAATGAGAAGGAACCGTAAGGAGCAAAAGGAGGGGAAACAGTATTCAGGATATATTGTACAATGAAAAATCTACTTTTAATTACAAAAAAAAATCATCCTGAGTGAGGTATCCCAGACCCAGAAAGACAAATATATGTTTGCTTATATGTGGATATTAGCTGTTAAATCAGTGATAACAATGCTACAATCTACAGAACCACAAAAACATAGCTATAGAATATGGGACTAGAAGGTACAGATAGATCTCCTTAGGAAAGGAAAATAGAATAGATAATTATGGATGGATGGGGGAGCTGGAACAGGAGGATAAAGTGGGGGTTGAAGATGGAGTCGAGGGAGGGAACACAAGGAAAGATCATTAAAATTAAGGGACATTTGATGGGTAGTATGGAAAATTCATACAATAGAAGTGTCCTAAAATATATACATATTTGAAAGCGGTAAATGAAATCACCAAATAATGGGAGAGACAGAATCCCAACCAGCCATTTCTTGTTATCAAATGAAGCTTCCAGTACCAGGATTGGGTTTCATCTAATTGTGTTGTTGACCAAAGGGGTGCCATGGGAGTCCCCAAACAACCCAGGCTATTACTAAGTCAGTAGGTTGCTCTTCACAATCTGACAACCATGCCTAATTGCTGAAGATAACACCCACACAACTCATTGAACATGGAGAAATCAACAGGTGGCTAGATAGAGCTTTCACCTGTCTAGTGTCTTGGAAGTACAGGAAGGTACTCTGCATGCTACCACAAGAGAAATACAAACACCAAGTCGGCCACAAACTCTTTCATCTTCAATGGTGTCCTGCCTGCAAGATACGCAAGGATGATGGTGGCAGCAAGCTTGTGGGGGTGACCAAACAGTAACTGATTTAACTAAGGCCCACTCAGCAACATAAAATCCATACCTGACACTACTTGGGTGATGAAGAACCTGAGACTGGACATAGCCTGGGGGCCTAGGCTGAAACCAAATACTACGGGTATATATATATATATCCGACTTGCTCAGCCATCATCAGAGAAGCTTCCTCCTTTAGCACATGGGAGTAAATACGAAAAACACAGCCAAACCTTATGCAGAGAGTGAGAGACCTTGGATATTCAGCCCTAAATGGGATGTTTTCATCACATCCTCCCCATCAGAGCTCAGGGAACCTCATGGAAAAGGAGGTGGGAAGAACTTAAGGACCAGAGGTGATGAAGGCTATCCAAACCAACCAACCAACCAACCAACCAATCAGACAAACAAGAAAACACAAGGCCCTATAAATCAACAAGGATAAAGGCTCATGTGAACTCACAGAGGCTCAAGCAACCTGCACAGGGCAGGTACAGGTCTGCACCAGGTCCTCTGCGTATAAACTATTGTTTCCAGTTTAGGGTTCTCATGAGATTCGTGAATGTGTGAACACAAGGGCCTCTGACTATTGTGCCTTCTGTTGGGTTCTTCTCCTTCCGTTTGTTTTATTCAACTCTGATGTGATCTTTTTTGTTTTAAAGTCATCATGTTTTATTATTTTCTCTTAAAAAGCCTGTTCCTTTCTAATGAGAGAAAGTTAGTGGATCTGGAAGAGAAGGGAGGTTGAGGAACTGGGAGAAGTAGCAGGGGTGGAAGCCGTAATTAGGATATATTAGATAAGGAAAGAGTCGATTTTCAATAAAAGGGAAAAAAATCAAATTTGCTTCCAAAGTTTCTACCTTACTAAGACTCAGTCTCTGAACTCTGTTCTTAAAGCCCAGAGTCTATCCATCCTATATGCTACTGCAACCATACATCAAGAGCTTTGCCATCCTTTGCACAGGCTGCCTCTTCACAAAGGCCCACATAAACTCATGGAGAGCCCTCTGCTCAGCTCTCCCTATGTGCTAGTGCCTAACCCTTCAATCGCAAACAGCTTTGCTTTCTCCAATCCTCATGGCTGCCTCTTCATGTTTGTCTATTTGAACTCCAGCTCTGTGTCCTGCTCTCAGGAAATCACTGCCTAGGCAGAAGCCTCAGGCCATGATTCAGATTCTCTAATGAATGACAGTTGTGTTTTATTTTTCACCTTGTTGTTTTCAATAGTTTTACTTTCTCCATTTCACATGGAAACAGTGACTTCTTCCCACGACTTGCTGATATATACATATGCTCTATTTTATGACAATAGCCACCTAAATGGATACAAAGTACACTATGGCTGATTCTTTTGCATCCCTTAGGTATTGGTAATTTTGAATGTCTTTTCCTGTGTTATTAGGCATTGGTTATTTTTATTGTGTTGTTGAATTATAGAAGATATTTATGTATTTTTTGGTTCTTTATCAGAAGTTCCAATTTTACACAATAACCAAATGAAACATTTAACTATGTCAATAACATCCTGGCTCTTCTCTGCCTAGAAACTTTCAAAAGAGTTTGATTGAGCACAGCATGAAAAAATTGCTAACAATGACCAAGTTCAGGTCAAGCCAGCTGCCCCTGTATTTAAGGTGCATTGTGGTTCATTCTAGGGCCTGGAAACTTGTTCTGCAAGATTATTCGGCTTTAACAGACTCAGCTTTTTGTATTACCAATTCTTTCTCAAGTCCAGAATTGACCTTAAATATCAGCTTCTCAAGAACTTCACTGATCCTTTTACAAAGGTAACACTCCTGACTCCATCTTTGTTGTTTCCTATCACAAGACCCTTTTGATTTTATTTGTGGTGCCAATCATAGTATACATTTACTCCTTTTATTTTCATTTGTAGTATCTATTTTTCTTGCTATGCAGGGTGAAGCCTGCCTCCCATGATGGGATACATGGAGCATGCAGGAAGAGCTGTGTACCTCTCATTCACTCTGGGGTCACCTTGGCAAGAGAGCCACAGACGCTGCAATGTCCACAAATCTACTGACATTGTTAACAATATTTTCAGGTCAAAAGCAACATCAGAGGCTTTCAGAAACACTTGGACAAAATTAAATATTTTATGCTTGGTAAAACTTTGAAATGTGAAACAAGGTAAGACAATGTCAATGCTATTGAATATTGATCTGGAAATGGAACACAATGTAACTAGAGTCAAAACAACATGTGGGATGAAGTATCCAAAATTGCTTTAGAACAGAAATAACTGGCCTTCCCTTCTTTCTTGGCAGATTGGACAGGTAGTCAAAGTTTTGTACCCTGAAGTTAGCACAATATAATTAGAACAGCAGTTTGTAGTTCTGGTTACTTGCTCTGCCTCACTAGTAACTCAATTCTTGTAGGTTTCAGTAGCAAAGAAATGTGTGATTTGCGTTGTACCAGTCCTAAAACCAAATGAGATCTCAGTCAGTGTGATCTATTGTCTTTCTTTGGGTGTTTCCAGAATGAGTTTGCATTCTGTGTCTTAGAAGAAAGCTCATTAGAAACAAATGTTACTTAAGCGAGCAATGAGACTTGTGGGCTTCACTTTTTTTTTTCTCTTTTTGATTTGGGGATTGAAACTATGGCTTCACACAAGCTAAGCAAGCTCTCTAACACTGATCTACATCCTATAACACACACACACACACACACACACACACACACACACACACACACACACACACACACACACACACTATTCTTTGCCCAGAGAAGTCTTGAAATTCCAATCCATCTACCTCAACTTTCCTTCTGCCTCAATTTTTGTGACTTCAAGGTACAGACACCAGACCCGACTAGGCTTCCCTCTTGATGATGTGAGTGATAAATTATATCTTTCAGAAATTATAGGGCAGAAACCGGAATCACAGAAAGAGAGAAGGACATGTTCATCATTACCCTGCAGGTCCTGTGGATCCCTGATACAAAACCTGCTTCGATCTTTGCTGTCCTCAGGGCCAACTGGTGAAATAGGGGGGTGCTGTCCTTGATCTTCTCCTGTCTCCAGTGCCCAGGGCCTGTCAATGTCCTTGGTGCTCACTTGTCCTCTGAGAAAGAAGGAATAGATCTACAGGAAGAAAGAAGGAGGGGAGTGGGCCAAGCGCAAGCTTTCTGAGACCCATTTGGTCATGGTATTATTATATTGAATTCCTTTGCCTTTCTCTGTCAGCAGCATTCTTAAAATAACCTAAACCTATGATCCATGAAACTGAAGCAGAAATGAAATCAGAGGTAATCTGATTTTGCTCTGACTCCCTTTGCTATTGTTTCTGGGACAACTGGGAACAACTGAGAGACTGTTGCAAGTGGAGGAAATTAAGTCTGCTCTGTCAGATGCAACATGTGTAACTTGGGGACAGGCCTGTGTTCAAAGCAAGCCTTCTGGAAGGTTCTGGAAAACATTTAGACTCAAATTTCCTTTCAGTCGTCCAACATCAAGAGAGCCATACTTCAAAGTGTCAGCTGCATTGGGCCTTTTCTTCATCACCTGTGCTCTCTGTGGCTGAAGACAGGCCTTGCCATTGGAGATAAATGTTCTTAGTAATCAGTCTGAAGCTTCTGAGTAGCCAAACAATGACAAAATTAGCCTGAATTGATTTGAAAAATTGGGACACGAAGAAAACCTGAGTTTATAACAATAGAGGCTCCCAGGAAATTGCTGTCTGCCATTTATCCACAAGCTTTGCATCTAGTCATGGATTTAAACTAATACAGATCAAAGGTACTTGAGGAAAGGTGCCTGCATATAAACTTATCTTTTGACTACATTCCTTGAACAATACAGTATAACTACTATTGACAAAACTCTTACATTACCTTAGTTATTATAAATCACATAGAGATGACCTAAAGTGCATAGCTGAACTTACACACAAGCACAACATTTCCTATAAAGGGCTTGAGCATCTATAGAACTTATTATCTAGAACCAATGCCCTGCAGATGCCAAGGAATGGAGGAACTTAGAAGAAACCATCACCTCTGTTTTGGCTCTGGTCAAGCAGACCTACCTTGTGCTCTGTTTTGCTAAAGTGTACTTGTGAATGTGTTACACTCAGAAATGTGTGAGTTTATGGTCTTAGTGTGAATTATTACATGTGTTGGGGGTATGTAATACTTGAAGAAACTAAGTTTCTTCTTTGTTCTTCCATATTCTATGTATGATTTTTGACAACTCTGGTCTGGGTACTATCACAGCAGAGAACACTATTACTGTTATTCACTGAAACTACATTGAGTTGTGATGGCCAGGAACATCCTTCTCTTGGGATCCTCATAATGCAGAGATAAAGCCGCTTAACAAATCCCTCTCTCTCCCCCCTCCCCTCCTCCTCCTCTCTCCCTCCTCTCCCCTCTAACCCTGGAGAGGTGTGCACCACCACCCTAGCTGGTTTTGCTTCTTCTAAAACTGGGCCCCGTTGGTGAATAAGACACACACCTGGTATCCATTAGGTGCTCAATACAAAATAATGGTGGTGATGCACACCTGTAACCCCGTTACTTGATGAAGATGAAGGAAGACAGGGGGAGGGGGAGTTCCAGGCCTTGGCTGGAACCTTGGCTACCCAGTGAGTTTGAGGCCAGCCAGGACTACTTGAGACTGTCTCAAAACACCAAAATACGGGCCAGTAAGATGGCTCAGAGTGTCAGGGAGCATACTGAGCAAGTTAGGTGACCCGAGGCTGGTCCCTGAAAGAGGAAGAGGACCAACTGTGGTAAGTTATCCTCTGAGCTCGCACCTGCTGGGTGGCATGGCCACCTCAAATAAACAACTACATTCAGAATAAAACAGAATGTCACTTAAAAACACAATGATAATGCTGGGCGATGGTGGTCCATACCTTTAATTTCAGCACTCAGGAGGCTGAGGTAGGCAGATCTCTGTGAGTTCAAGGTGGTCCATGTCTTTAATCCCAACACTTGGGAAATAGAAGCAGGTGAGTATCTCTGGGAGTTTAAGGCCAGCCTGAGCCATGGCTATATAGTGATTTCCAGACCAGCCAGAACTACACAATGAGACCCTGTCCCCGCCCCCCAAAAACGTTAATGCATTTTCAAATTTTTAGGTGTGTGCACAGTTGTACCACAGAACAATTTGCTGGAGTTGGTTCTCTCTTTCCACCAGTGGGTCACCAGGCTGGGAGGCAAGCGCCTTTATCCACTGCATCAGCTCCCAGCCTCAGAAGGTTTGACTTTGCCAACACCTGTCTTCCCGAAACCTCAGCCTCTTAAGGCTCCTCTCTGCCTTGCCAGTTGCTCAGACAACTACTGCCAATGGAAATGTTACACAAATAAGTGCCCCCACCCCCATCTCTGCTTCTTGACCTGAGAGAGGCTCCTCCTCCCCAGGTTTGGCAAGTCACTCACAAATAGAATCCAGATCAGACCCACGGCAGGTGTTCCCTGTGGCTGTTGTTGGTGGTGGTGGGGACTTGTAAGCCAAACTGTCTCCCATCAGACCCACACCTCCTAGCTAGTCCCTGACTTCCCAGGGTCTCATGGTTTTCATGAAGGCAGGATACAGGGAGCTAGCTGGGAGAGGCCAGACACTGGGGGTCCCTCCACCTTCCAGTTAGCACCCCTAAATTGCTGTGATGCCCCCAGCATACTCATTCATTCTCTCTCTCTCTCCCTCTCTCTCTCTCTCTCTCAGAAGCCAGGTAGGTTCTGGCTCACACCAAGGGAACGGAGGTCATCTGCATTTGAGATTTGAGCCTTTCAACTGCAGGACAGACAGGTCTGCTTGCCGCTGCCTTTAACCTGCTTCTGCTCTACCAGGCTTAGACCAAAGTGGTCAAACTTTGAGAAGGTCTCTCTTTCACCACTTCTTGTTTTTATTTTATCTCTTGATCCATCCATCTATCCATTCTGGTAGGTTGGCTGGCTAGTGAGTCCCACGGATCTTCCTATCTCCACTCTTTACTAACATTGGGATTCCAATCATGTAATACCACCCCAGGCTTTTTATGAGGATTCTGGGGATCCAAACTCAGGTCCTCATGCTTGTGGGCCAGGCATTTTACCTACAGAACCATTCCCTCAGCCCCTGTTCAATGCTTGGTGGTTTTGTTGATTTGTTTCGTTTTCCTAGCTGGTCTAGAATCCACTATATAGACCAGCTGGTCTCAAACTTATAGAAATCCACCTGCCTCTGCCTCCTCTGTGCTGGTATTAAAGGCATGTGCCACCACACCCAGCCACATGTATATATTTTTGAGACAGGGTCTTGTGCGGCCCAGGTTGACCACGAAAATCACTGTAGCCAAGGAAAGCTTGGAGCTCTTGATTTTCCTGCCTCCACCTCCCATACATTGGGATTCGAGGGCTGGGACAGAATGTCTAGTTCATAAGGGCTGAGGGTGGAACTCGACGCTCATTCCATGCCAGCAAGTCCCTCACTCTACCAACTAAGGCAATTCACAACACGTGTTTATCCTCATTTTACTTTTGTTTGTTTTGGTTTGGTTTAGTTTGGGTTCTCTGTGTAATGAATAACCCTGAATGTCCCAGCTTCTGCCTTCTTTTTTCCCTTCAATCTTTGAGACAAGGTTTAAACTTGAACTCTGTATGTAGCCCAGGCTGACCTCAACTTCACAACCCTTCTTCCTCAGCCTCCTCAGTCCTGGGATCACAGAGTGCCAGCCATTCTCAGCTCAGCTGTTTTTCTTGTGTAAGGATGGTGGGGCCTTACTGGGAACCATGTCCCTGCTTCCCCCACTGCCCATGCCTCCCTGGGACTGAACACAAAATCCCACCCCTTCTAGGCTCCCAGGGCCAAGAACACATCTGGTGCAGACGTGGCAGTCTAGTCTCCACCCAGACCCTCCATCCATCCATTCTTCAGTTGAAAATGGGTGCCAAGACCACCGAAGGCTGAGAGAGGTGTAGATGTAACCGGCTTGTTAAATAAGAAACACAGAACAAATTGCAGAGTTAAAAACCACGAGGTCAGAGCAAGAGCGGAAAACCTTACCCTTCACTGCTTCTGCTGTTCTTCCTCTCCGCAAGAGAGCTACCTCTCTGTGTCCTATCTTTTTTATAGATTTTCTGTTCTGTTTTCTCATTGGTTGTAAACCCAGCCACATGACCTCCTCGTCACTGCCTGTTTGTACAGACCTCCATGTCTTCTATGGTTGCTATTGAGATTAAAGGCGTGTGTCTGCCATGCAGGCTGTGTCCTTGAACACATAGAGATCTACCTAGCTCTGCCTCCCAAGTGCTAGGATTAAAGGCATGCACCACTACCACCCAGTTTCTGCTCTGGCTTGCTCTGACCTCAAGGCAACTTTATTAACATATAAATAAAATCACATTTCAATACAAATAAAATATCACTATAGAGAGGCATCTTCAACTCTGTAGCCGCCAAGAATGACATCTTGAAGGTTTCTCTGCAGCCCTGGGGCCTCTCTCCCCAAGCAGGGGCTGGATGGCCAAGTAGAGACTCATCTCCAGGCAGTTCCTTCCACCAAAAAAAAAAAAAACAGAAAGCAGGGGCGGGAGGGCTGTGAGTCTCACAGGAAGGAAAACAGACTCAGGTCTCAGGATTTGGAGGAGTTTGTGATAGCTGAGCTTGGGATGGGGTGACAGAAGTCAATGTGCTTCCCAACATTTGGTGTACTAGTTACGTTGCAAATGTTGGGGAGACCTGCCTGACAAAAGTGACTTAAAGGGTTTGTCTTGGCTCCCAGCTAGAGGACAAGGTCCGTGGTGGTGAGTCAGGCATGGCTGTAGGGGCTTGCGCTGCCACAGTCAGAGAGCAAGACAGAAGAGCTAGTGGCTTTCTTTCCATTCAGTTCAGGATCTAAGCCAAATGATGGTGATAGCGACATTTAGGGCGGGTCTTCCTGCCCAGTTAATCCAGTCTAGAAACCTCACAGCCAAGACCGGAGGTCAGTCTCCTGAGTGATTCTATGTCCTGTTAAATTGACAATCAAGATTAACCACCAGCCGGGTGTGGTGGCACACACGCTTAACCCCAGCACTGGGAAGCAGAGGCAGGCCCACCTCTAGGAGTTCAAGGCCAGCTTGGTCTATACATATTTTCTAACAGTTTCCTCTGAGATTAAAACAGTCCATCCTGAAGAGAGGCTGTATAAGCAGGAAGGTGGACAACTCAAAATAGCTTTAGGAACTCCCTGAAACTGACCAGATTCACTTGGCCCCTCCTTGTCAGAGTAGGTAAGAAAAGCTGAGAGTTCCCTCAAGCTGAAGTGAAGCTGACCTTCGAAGAAGACTCTGAGGCCAGCCCAGCTGCCTGGGAGAAGCAGACACCAGCCCAGCTGCCTGGGAGAGGTTTAGGGCACCTGCACCTGGAAAAGACGCTCTCCAGCCTGTGCAGCTGCCTGGAGGCTGTGCCGTGTGCTCAGGTCCCCAGCTGTGTGAGCTGTCACCCACGCTGGGGTGGGCCTTGGTGATGCAGCTGTCTTAGAGTCATTTCTGCTCCTGTGAGTGACCCATCACCCATATGCCTGTAAGTAACCCCAATAGCACTCACTGGTTCATCTACTTAGACTTTGGTGGTATCTGTACTTGGTCTGTTGTGGGCTCCCTGTCTGGGGGGAGTAGATGTGTGAGACCCTGTCTCTAAATAAATACATAAATTTATTAGCCATCAAACTTGGGTTATGAAGAACATATTATAGTTTCTCTGTTACCTCATGTGGTCCTGAATGTTAACCACTTCCCTCCTGTTACATTCCACTGGAGACAGCGATAGGAGCCACCAAATGAGATCAGGGTAGGGAAATAAGGTAAACTGGGGGACAGCCGCTTAACCAGGGATGGTGAGTTAAAGAGTACCTGGTGGTTCTAATACAACACCTCTGTGTAAGCCAGTGTATTATTCTGAGTGGGGTTACTGCAACAAATTACATGGGGCAGAATGACTTTTTTTTTTTTTCAGTGCTAGAGACCAAACTTTGGGCCTTGTTCATTAAGTGCAAATGCTCTTCCATATAAGAAAAGGGTTCATTCTGGTTCATGGTCAGGGTGAAGGCCAGGGCTCTCCATGGGATGACAGCCTTCTCCTCTTCTTTTTTCTGTTTTTTTTTTCCCCTTAAGATTCATTTTATTTTATGAGGATCTGCCTAAATGTCTGTATGTGCACCGTGTGTGTGCCTGATTTCCAGAGGCCAAAGGACAGCATCAGATCCCCTAGATCTGGAGTTACAGATGAACCTGGGTCTTTTCCAAAACCAGAATTTGTGTGTGTGTGTGTGTGTGTGTGTGTGTGTGTGTGTGTGTGTGTGTGTGTGTTTATGCCACAGTGTATGTAGATATCAAGGACAATTGGCAGTAATAAGTTCTGCTGTTCCACTGTGTGGGTCCCAGGGTTTAAACTCAGGTGATCTGACTTGGCAGCAGACACCATACCTGCTGAACCATCTTGCCAGCCCCTTATTGTTTTATTTTTCACTACATAGCTAGACTGGGACCCACCTCACAGTCATTCTTCTTCAGCCTCCCAGGCACGGGGATTGCAGGATGACAGAGGTGACAGAGTCCTAGCATGTGGGACTCCGCACGGGAGAGACAGGAATGTGTGCTGCTCTACTGGTTGGTCTTCTTCCTCCCTTTGTCTTCTCCTTCTCCTTCTTCTCCTTCTTCTCCTTCTCCTTCTTCTCCTTTTCCTCCTCCTCCTCCTTCTCCTCCTCCTCCTCCTCCTCCTCCTCCTCCTCCTCCTCCTCCTTATTATTATTATTCTTTTTTAAACCTTCATGGGTAGGTGAATCATCCCAGGAGTTTTAATACAGCTAGGCTTTTGCTTTACAGCTGAGCCACACACCCCAGCCCCTCACTGGGGGATTCTAGGCAGGGTCTCTACCCTGAGCCACCCTCCCAGGTTCTCACCGGGAGATTCTAGGCAGTTCTGCTGCTGAGATATTTGTTCTGTTTCTCTCTTTTCATAAAGCCACTCAAATTCACTCATGGGAGCTCTACCCTAATATAGTCTCTAATCCTAGTCACCACCCACGGGCTGGTAGACACCTCAGTAGGATTGTCTACTCTTTTGACACATTCCCAAAAGCAGTGAACTCCTGAAAGATTCATTCAAACATATCTGAAACACAGAACTCAAATTTTCATTTTATTCATCATTAGTATTATTTTCACTGTGTGAGAGAGAGCTGCATGCAGGCCCATGCCTGTCACAGTGCACATGTGGGTCAGTCTTCCTCTCCTTCTACCCTCTGGGTTTTGGGAATGGAACTCAGGTCACGAGGCTTGACGTAGTGAGCATGAGCATTGCATGCTTTACTGGCCGAGTCATGTTGCTAGCCCAGCTTTCTTCATCTTTAAAGTGGAGTGATGGCCAGAAAAATGGGGGCGAGCTGGATGGTGGTGGTGCATGTCTTTAGTCCCAAAACTTGAGAGCCAGAGGCAGGTGGATCTCTGAGTTCGAGGCCAGCCTGGTCTACAGAGTGAGTGCTAGGACAGCCAGGGCTAGATGGAGAAACCCTGTCTTGAAAAAAAACAACATCAACAAAAAAGTGGGCAGGGAGGCTGGGGGTGCTGGCTCAGGCCTTTAAACCCAGCACCAGGGAGGCAAAGGCAGGTGGAGATCCATGAGTTCAAGGCCAGCTTGGTCTACATAGGGAGTTCCAGAATAGCTCACATAGATGGAAATGTGCACATTTGTTACCTGAGTTTCATGCATGCCATAGCACATGCTTGCTAGAGCACACTTGCCCATGTGCACACACAAAACAATAAATAAATAAAATTTAAAGCAAGCTTAACTTTTCTTGTTTTGTTTTTATTATTTTTCATTATATTTGTTTGCTTGTTTGTTTGTTTTTTTCGAGACAGTTTTCTCTTTGTAGCCCTGGATATCCTAGAACTCATTTTATAGACCAGGCTGGACTCAGACTCAGAGATCCATCTGTCTCTGCCTCCTGAGTTCTAGGATTAAAGGCATGCACCACCTCCTGGCTCATCTTTTTTTTTTTTTTAATTTTAATTTTTTTTAATGTTTATGAATGTTTTGCTCACATGTATGTCTGTGCACTGCACCATGTAGGTTCTGGGAACTGAACCTGGGTCTATAAGACCCACAAGTTCTTTTAACCCCTGGGCCATCTTCTGGCCTCATATTTTTGTTTTCTTGAGGCAGGGTGTTCTGTAGCCCAGGCTGGTCTGGAATGATTCTTCTGCCCCCATCTCCTAAGCACTGGGTTTACATGAGCCTGCACACAAACACACACACACCATGATCTTCCTGTGCATTCCAGGCTGACCTCAAATCCATGATCCTTCTGTCTCTGTCTCCTTGAATGTTGGAGTTTCAGGGGTAATATAACACACCCGGCTTGAAACTCGCTCAGGGCAAGGATTAAAGTCTAGAACCATTGACTCTGACATTTTCTCTCAGCTGGGGGATTCTAGGCAGGTGCTCCTCCACTGAGCCGTGTACTCCTTCCCCTTGCTGGGAGATCCATACTCTCAGCTGGGGTTGAACTTGTGCAGATAGCAACCTTGTCACTGAGACTTGAGGAGTGCAGCTTTCCTGTCACATACGGGTGCCACTGTCTCTCAATAGATGCCCTGGTCCTCTGGGTCTCACAGTCTCTCCACCCCCCTTCCACAGTGTTCTCAGAGCTTTGGAGGTAGGGATCCTGTTGTAGATGCATGGCCTGAGGCTGGGCACCCTGAGGGCAGTTGTTCTCTACATTTTGAAGAGTTGTAGTTTTCTTTGACAATCTCTGCCTGCTGCAAAAAGAAGCTTCTTCAAAGAGGGATGAGGTCTTCTCAGTGGGTAGAAGACTAAATGTTTAGAAAGCAGTTAGGGCCAGGCTGTGGTGGCGGCGCACGCCTTCAATCCCAGCACCTAGGAGGCAGAGGTAGGTGGATCTCTATGAGTTCGAGGCCAGCCTGGTCTACTGAGTGAGATCCAGGACAGCCAGGGCTACACAGAGAAACCCTGTCTCAAACAAACAAAAACAAAAACAAACAAGCAAAGAAAAGAAAGCAGTTAGAAATGGCACTGTTTAGGAAAGTGGCAGAGGTAGGTTCTCTAGGGACTGTAACCTCACCACACACACCAGGCATGAATGTTCTCCTGTTGACTGGTCCTGAAGACCAATTAGATGGCTATTGGTTACCCCCAGGACGGACATGCCACTACTGCACCTTGAGGAGTACTTGGCGCTCTGCTCATCACTGTGCCTCAAAGGCTCTACTCATGGGTAGGAAGGACTCTTGAGGGCTTTTCTCCCTTGCCAGTTTGCACATCACCTTCCCGTGCTATGAGAGCCAGTCCTTAGGGACGGCTTCTAGGTCAGTTCCAGCTTGATTTCTTCATGTCCTAGGTCTGAAGTGCGGGTTACAGTAGGGACTTAGCTTCTCCATCTGGGCAGCAACCAAGGGCCATGGCAATAGCCTGTATTGTTTTGGGGGTCTTGGACTCCCCAGACCAATAACTTGAAGGAAGGTTTCCCACACGTAGCACTGGGTTTTTTTTTCCCAGTCTCTGGCTTTGGGGGGGAAACATTGTTACCCCAAGTGCTGTAACTCCATTTAAACCACACACACACACACACACACACACACACACACACACACACACACACACACGTAATTGTAAATAAACATGAACAGTATGATTCCCTGTGGCTTTTTCAAACATCCTGAGGGATATTTATCCTTCTCCTACCTCTTCTGTGTTGTTCTCTCTCTCATTCCCCAGGTAAGTCTCTCCTGAGCCTGTTTGTCTTAATATTCATTTCTTTATTGTTTGTTTATTTTTGTGATGATGTGGCAAAATCTCAGGGCTTCTCATATTCTAAGTCAGCCTTACCCCAGCTCTTTTGTTGTCAATTAAAATATTCTTAGTATAGCAAGACCCTGTCTCAAAAAACTTACATGAAATGGATATTCAATTTTTTTTTGTTTTGTGTTGTTTTGGAAGACAAAGTTTCTCCATGTAACTGCCCTGGCTGTCCTGGAACTCACTCTGTAGACCAGGCTGGCCTTGAACTTACAGAGATTCACCTGCCTCTGCCTCCCGAGTGCTGGGACTAAAAGTGTGCGCCACCATGCCCAGCTGGATATTCAGTTTTTGTTTTTGTTTTTTCGAGACAGGATTTCTTTGTGTAGTCTTGGTGCCTGTCCTGGATCTCGCTCTGTAGACCAGGCTGGCCTCGAACTCACAGAGATCCATCTGGCTCTGCCTCCCAAGTGCTGGGATTAAAGGCATGCACCACCACTGCCAGGCTGGATATTCAATTTTTTAAAAAAAGTTCATGTGTATATGAGTGTGTGCTGGTGCCCTCTGAGGTCAGAAGAGGGCACTGGGTTCCCTGGAACTAGAGTCACAGGTGGCTGTGATCTTCCTGGTGTAAGTGTTGGGCATTGAACCACAGGTCCTCGCAGGAACAGCAAGTATTCTTAAGCGCTGAGCCATCTCTTCAGTTTTAGGATGCTCAATTTGTTAAATGACACTATGTAAACACTGTTGCAAGG
The DNA here is from genome assembly GCF_903995425.1 of Onychomys torridus. Taxonomy (NCBI): domain Eukaryota; kingdom Metazoa; phylum Chordata; class Mammalia; order Rodentia; family Cricetidae; genus Onychomys; species Onychomys torridus. The sequence goes on along the minus strand of NC_050451.1, from coordinate 9,119,435 downwards.
CCTGGTGGGTTGCTCAATGGTAGAGCACTGACCTAGCATGTCCAAGGGTCCTGGGTCCCATCCCCAGCACTATAAAAAGCTATGAATTAATTATTGTTATTAATCATGATTGCTACAAATTACAACTAGGAGTCTGATAAGTACTTGCATTTTCTCTTTTATGGTTTCATAATTTTCTTTGTCTTTGTAATTAGATTTTTTTTACATTCACTTACTTATGTATGTATGTGTGCATGCTCACGCATGAACCGTGGTGTGGCTGTGGAGGTCAGAGGATGACTTTCAGGAGCTGGCTCTTTCCTTCAACCACGTGGGCCCTGGGAATCAAACTCAGGTCGTCTGGTTTGGTCCCAAGCACCCTTTACCCTTTGAGTCATCCTGTTAGCCCAAGTGTGTAGAGTTTGGAGCTAGTATACAGAAGTGGCCATGTAAGGGTCCTCTAGCATCCTCAGGAGAAGTGGCTCTTCTCTCCTGGATTCCCTGTCCCCAGCTTCCGTCCCTCGGCAACAAGTGTGACAAGTGTCTTGCGTTTCCCCTCCCTTGAGTTCACAGGCAAATGTGGGGGTATTTATACATCCTCACAACTACCTCAGACGTGGGGAGAAACAGCGCATATTAGTTTATAACTCCCCTTTCCCGATATAGTCCTGGACACCAGTTTCACTTCAGTATTTACCGTCTTGTCTGTGTGAGGATGGAAGCTGGGCCCTGCACGTGCCAAGCACACTCTGCTGAGCTACACTTCACCTGCCTCCTCACTAAAAAAAAACAAACAAACAAAAAAAAAAAACAAGCTTTATTGATTGATTGTTTTGAAAGATTTTTAATTCTGTGTATAAATGTCTTGCATGCATGCATGTGTATGCACCATGTGTGTGCAGGTGTCCCTGCAGGCCAGAAGAGGGCATCAGTTTCCTTGGAACTAGAGTTGTAGGCAGTTGTGAGCTGCCATGTGGATGCTGGGAATTGAACTAAGGTCCTCTGGATAGCAGCCAGTGCTTTTAATGGCTGAGCCATCTCTCCAGCCTCTCTCTCTCCCTCTTTCTCTCTTTCCCTAGTGTGTGTGGAGGTCAGGGAACAACTTGGAGGAGAGGCTCTCTTCTTCTAGCATGTGGGGCCTGGGGCTAGAACTCAGGTTGTCAAGATTGGCAGCAAGTGCCTTTTCTCTTCCAGTCATCAAGGCAGCCCTATTATTATTATTATTATTATTATTATTATTATTATTATTATTAGACAGGGACTGATGGTGCCCAGCTGTCTTCTAATAGGTTTGTAGCCTAGGATGAAATCCTGACCTTCTCTGCTTCCTGAGTGCCGGGATGATAGGGAGCCAAGTTCAGCTTCAGATTCTATCTACCAAAGTTTGGGAGTGGAATTCCCTGCTCCCTTGGTTCATTGCTTTGCCTTGCCTGGGTCCCAGGCTGCCTTTGACTCTTTAGTTTTATTTGTTGCTAGAATATAACATGCATGCACTTGTCAGCAGAGCCAACAAGCACAAAGGATTGCTGTAACGCAGATAGAGTCGCCTTCCTCCCCTCCCAGTTCCAGCCTACCAGTTCCTCTTCCAGGAAGTTGAATTCTTTCTTTTTCCGGTGCAAATAGGATTCTTCCCATTTACACTGAATCGCTGGTCTGTGGGGACACGGGGTGCCATGCTGTTCACTGACCTGCCTCTAGCCTTTAGTTTCTGAAGCAATGGAGTGTTTAGATGGAAAATGCATAGATTCTTTCACTTGTGCAAGTGGTACCTCTTTATTTTATTTCATTTTATCTTCTTTTCCATGCTGGGGACATAATCTAGGGCTTTATGCATCACAGGCAGGGTCCCCCTGAGCCACGCATCCATCCCCTCAAGTGGGGGATTCTAGTCTGTTGTTCTACCATTTCTGGTACCCTGTTAAAAGGCTTAATCTATCTGACAAATCATGAACCCTAGGACTTGCTGTGTAACAGAAGATGACCTTGGACTCCTGATCCTCTGCCTCTACCCCCTGAAGTGCTGGGAGTATAGGCTTGCATACAGGTCACCATATATTATTTATTTTTTGTGGTAATAGAGATGGAACACAGGGCCCTGTGTATGAGAGACAAGTGCTATAACACTGAACCACATGCCTCCATAAATGGCTGGTTTTTTTTGTTGTTGTATTGTTGATGTTGTTTGCTTGTTTGTTTGGGGTTGTTTTTGTAAGCCCCAATGACACAAGAAACAAGAAGAATTACATCTTAAGAGTTCTGTGACCACTGAACCAGTGACATGTGGGTTGTCTGAGGATGGCAATGATCATGGAAACAAAGATGTTCCTGAAGGAGTAATCAGTGGGCCAACTGTGGAGAATAGGTAGTCACAGCACAGCTCCTCAGCAAGGGGCAGTTACAGGAGGGACAGCTAAGGAGAGGCTGAGGAGAAGAGGAGGCCACACTGCAAGATGAATTGCTAGATGGTCTTATTAATAAAACCCAGGGGCCAGATATTGGGGTGGAAAACTGAGACATCAGAGGAACAGGGAAAGCCTCAAGCTAACCTTACCTCACCCACACCTCAGTCTCCAAAGACACCTACTTCCTGTATACTCACGCCTATATGCCTTTCTGTCTGCCATCTCACTTCCTCTCTCCACCCAGCTACATCACTTCCTCTTCCTGCCCAGCTCTGTCATTTTCTGTCTGTCTGTACAGACCTCCAGACCTTTATGGTTGGTATTTATGGCATGTGCCACCATGCCTGGCTCTGTTCCCAGTGTGGCCTTGAACTCACAGAGATCTGGATGGATCTCTGCCTCCCAAATACTAGGATTAAAGGCGTGTGCTGCCACTGCCTGACCTCTATGTTTACTATAGTGGCTGTTTTTTTTTTTCCCTCTGATCCTCAGATAAACTTTATTTGGGTACACAATATATTGGGAGACACAATATACCACTACATCACTCAGCTAGCCTAGATCTAGGCTCTAAATTTTAAGATTTTAGACTCACCCTGCAGTCTAAAACTGTTAAGATGCAGTGATAGATGTTTGTGAAATATGCTATAGTAGAAAAAGAGGAGAGCTGTGATTCCTGAGCCCCGAGAGCAGTGCCTGCATAAGCACCCCCAGTGAGATCTGGTGATCGGGAGCTTATACAGAGCTCATGATCTGGCACCCTCAGACAGCAAAGTTCTATTCAACTAAGAGGTGCACAAACTGGACCAGTAGAGGCCCACCTTAGAGTTCTTGTTTGCCTCCCTAGTTGGTGCTTGGAATGAGGGTGCCGGATTGGCAGACCCTGTAAGGAACAGAAATGTTCAGAGTTGCTTTTTGAAGGTATGCATATGTTCTTGGAAAAGAGAGGCAGGCTGATGCTGGAACAGACTCTTTTGTGACACTAGCTTCTGTGGAACCACTGGCAGAAAAACAAATAAATGAAAATTCATCTTCTGGAGTCATTGGCAAGTGGCAACCTCCTCCACCCATGCTTGCCCTTGTCTGGGATACAGGACTGTCTAGTACCAAAGTAGAACATGCTTGCCTTTAGAAGAGGCATATGTACATCCAGTTCTAGCTTCTAGAAGTCAATTTTTCTGTTTGCACATCTGACTTTAGAGGAAGTAGCATTCTGCATGGAGAAAAATCTAAACTAGAAAAGATTACCTCAATGAGTCTAATTCCTGTAGAGTGCTTTTGCTGAGGTTGGGATAAAGAGAACAGGATCTCAGAAGACAGAACAGTGGACTGGTAGCAAAAGTTATCAAAGGACTCAGGTAGCAATGGTACATTAGATCCAGGGAGCTGTACTGGGAGTTTATCCTTCCTGAGGCTTTCCAGGAGTCACATTCTGAGAAGACTAGCATCTGGTAGCCATGAACTGTATGAAGAGGTCCTAGTGATGCTGAGGATACACTATGGTAATAGCTGTATACTGAAGCAAATTTGGTTTATGTGTTATCCCATGAAATTTCACACAGAGTCTATAGTATATACCAGGTAAGATGTGCCCACCAACACAATAGTGGCAAGTCTACTATGGAAGTGACCAAACACTTTATGATTGAATTTGAGGCCTACTTCATAGGAAGGAATTCTCAACTGGTACCGTGTGTGTGGCCAGTAGGCCATATGCTCTAGTGAGAAAATACTTTGATATTTTACTGACAGGATACAATATGCTAGTTATATTTTATTTTGTTTATGCACACAGATCAATGCTTCTGTCACCTTTGGTCATAGAAGATTATTTTTTCAGTGGATGGAAGTTACTACAGAGACTTATCACTGACCTGTGTGCTGTGAGTAACTATTGAAAGCTGAGTCCTAAATGGGACATTTATGTCACAGACTCCAGGTTCAGGGAACATTGTGGAAGAGAGGTCAGAAGGAAGGGGTGGAGTGTTGTAGAACATTTTCTTCCCAACATGATATAGCTAATGCACTCTTGAACCCTCCATAGCTGTGATTATCAGCACAGGAAACAAGACAATAGAAAGATGACAGGTTGGGAAGAGGAAGGAGATCAGCAGGAATCAGAAGGAGACAATGAAGGATTGAGGGGTGTGAATATAATCACAATACATTTGTGAGATGTCATATGAAACCTGTTATTGTATGTTACTAGGTATAGTGGTTTGAATAAGAATGGCCCCTTTAGGCTCTTATATATGAATGCTTAGTCATCAGGGTGTAGCACTGTTTGAAAGGATTAGAAGGGTTGGGAGGTATGGACTTATTGGAGGAAGTGTGTCACTAGGGATATATTTCTGAGCTTTCAAATGTTCACACCAGGCCCAGGCTTTCTTTCTGCCTGTGGATTAGGATGTAGTATTCAAGTACTTGGACAGTGTCGTAAGTATCAACATGCTCCTGCCATGCCCCCATCCATGATGATAATGAACTAAAAGCCCCTAGTCAAATTCTTCCCCTTATAAGAGTTACCTTTGTTATGGCGGCTCCTTATAGCAATAGAAACTAAGACAACAAGAACCTAAAAAAGACTCACTGATCTTAGGCAAAGGTGACAAGAGTTTGGGGTCAAAGACTGACCTTGAATCATGTGTTCTATAGGCCAGAAGCCATGTTATTTGAACAGATAGTAATCTTGATTGTAGCACAATTTCTGGTTTTTGCCACATCACATCTTCTCCTGTGATCAGAGTCAGAGTGAACTGAGGCTATGTTGAAGCTCAGTGAGCCTGAGGTCAAGTCCAGCTTTGTTCCTGTGATCAACACTAAGTCTAGACTCCAGGCTGTGTCAGAGATCAGTCTCATATCCAACTGAAGCTAGGTCAGTTTTGTGTTTCAATGTCTCTTTCTCTGAACCTGGAGACTTATCTGAAGATATTGGACTCATTTTCTTCCCTTACCTGAGTCAGCAGTTCTGTCCTTGTGTCCCCTGCTTCCCACTAAGGGTACTTCCACTACAAAGTGTGAGCTGCCTGGGGCCTCATTACTATTCCCTGACACTCATCCTTCCCACAGGAAAAGACACATGACTTTGAACAATAGAAAGACACATGCTTATTGGTGGAAAAGTAGCACTGTTAAACCATAGATGCATTAATTTCAGTTAAGCTCAACATAATAGATTATCAAAATGAACCATATAAAGACTCTCTTGAAAGATAGTGCCCAGTCCTCTTATGTAGATTTTATGGTAGCTTGCAGAGATAGAGAATGAATGGGGAGTTGACTCCCTCCTCTTCAGGCTCATTTTCATACCCTTCCTCAATGACATATGACATAACAAGAAACTACCATTACTCAAATGTGTGAACTTGTACAAGGAATCAAACTGGTACTCTACCAGCACCATTCTGATAGAGAGAGCAAGAAAAGACTAGGAAAATAAGTGAAGTAAATGGCTAGGCATGCTGTGGATTTCCATGAGGACAAAGGAGTCTATAGTTGGGCTCAGTCTCAGGATCTGGGGCCACATTTTGAAGAAGATATCTATGAAACTTAACTTTCTGGAAAACAGCAATTCTAAGAAGCAAGTTGGGCCTATGTAACAAGTCTTAAAAATGCCTAAAATTATTGCTTCACTAACTTCACAGATAGAAATTTATTGTAAGAAAGCCACAGAACATGTAAACTGAGATTTATTTCAGTATTGACCATAACATCAAAAACTTAAAAAATAACTTGATAGGGTGCAGTATGGGACTGGTTAAGGAAGTTTTAATGGGGACAAACAATGGAAAAATTATAGCACCATCAAAAATTATTTACATGGAGTCCTTAATGTCATAGAACAGTGGTCCTGCCAGACTACTAAACCAATTACAGTGCATAAATTGAACAATGCAAGGTGATCTTTACTGTTTCTTCTGCAAACTAATGTCTTCATCTAGTTTAAAAACTAACTGTAAATATATGAAAACTGTGAATAGTTTTTATTGCCAGGTTTTGAGCTCTTGGGTAAGTTAAAGAGTCCTTTTTCTAATTTAAATATCTTGTAAAGTATATGCAATTTCCACAGATGAAATAAGCCTCCTTGTATTAAAAATTGTGTCACCTCTCCTATCACTTCCTCTCTCATAGCAACTAAAGCTGCCTTTGAGATCAAGGTATCTGAACATTTTTTCTGCAATGCTTTCCCTGGCTTCTATAATGCAGAAGAACTCTAAGGTTCTCTAGAACCCAGCTCAAGGATAGCTTTTGCCTCCACAGAGGCCGTGAAACTACACACTCAAGTCATTGTTTTCAAGTTGGTCAGAGTTAGCTGAGAATCAGGGGGGACATCCCTATTTGAAAAATGACACTATTTCACAATAGAGAATAAAGAGACAAAGTCTTGCCTTCTGCACTTATGGTCTTCTTACTCAAAGTGCTGGGCCATAGCATCTACATGATGAGGTTTTCCCAAATGTGAATTTTTGAACTTCACTCAAGAATAACTGCAATGGGATCTGTAATTCATAAAATCCCATGTGAATACCATGCACTTTACAGTTTGAGAGATGCTGCCAAATAAGATATATCTGTATCAACATGGAGACAGGGCACTTGACCTTTTGAATCAGCTCTGTAGCTAGAAATATATGACATTGAAAACATGGATGTCTTTACCTGAGAAATATAGCATCTGAATTTGCATTTTCATTTGTGAAAGATGGGGGTAATAAAATATATTCATTGTAGAGTGTGGACAGATTAAATTAGGCAGTGCAGAGCTTCTAGGATATGACTTGGGACAGAATTAAGACTTGAATGACTTCTACCACCATCATTAGGATTATGCAGGACTGTTGTAAGGATCACATGAGACAAGGAATACCCAAGGCTGTTGCAGATAACTTAAAGAGTCTTATGCAGATATGAAAAGACATTCCTTTACAAGTATTAAGAACCATTTCCATGCTAAAAAATCATAAAATGAAAATTATATAAAAGAACCAACCTAAAAGATATGGATAAGAGTAGATAGCTAGGGCCTAACTGTGACAGTAACCACTCCATAGAAGAAAAACAAAATGGATTTCCTCATTATTCAGTTCATTTCCACTCAGGAAAGAGGGAAAAGGACAACTCTATAGATAGTAAAGAAAGTTTGAGTGAATCTGTCTTCTCACATCCCTAGGTACACTTTCCAGAAGTTTCTCCTACCCCTGAGGCTGCTGGTGAGTAAGCTTCACAAGTATTTCCTAAGGCCTTCAAACTCTGCAGCTAGAAGAATAGAAAATCTTGGCTTTACCCAAGGCATATCAGCTGTCAAGCAGAGTGTCCAACTGTCTTGGACAGGGGAATGTATGCAAGAAAAGTTTTCAGAAAAGATTCATACCACCTGGGCTGTGAGAAGAAGCATCAAGGATACATCCCTAGGAGAGAAGATGGGGCTTGAAAGACCAAGCAGGATGGGCCAGAGCTGGAGGAAGTGGAAAAGGAAATCCAGAGTGAGATGCAAGTGAAGTCACTTGTCAGAGGAGCAAGAATGGAAACAATGGTGAAATAGGTTTCTTGTCTCCCTTTAGGGTTAGTCCTTGGCACTTAAACAAAATGTCAATTACATTCATCATATTCTCTGCAGGAAAAAAATGAGTTATGAAGTACATTCATGCAAATAAGTGTGAATATTAAAATTCTGAGTTCCTAACTATGCCACATGATTTCTTTTCTGAAATAGTCACTAGACAGGGCATTGTTTGGTTCTGCTGTGTGCTCCACCCAGTGACAGGTTTATTTTTATTTAGTATTCTCACTATCATCCAGTTCTATCATATTACAATATAATAAAAACTGTAACTATTATTATAAATGTTTTTATTTATTACATATTGAAACTCTATAGCTATTATGTATTATGTAGAATTATTATAACTTGTTTGTGGATGTTTGTCAAAATACAATGCGATCCTCCACATCTCTACCACCACCACCAACACACACACGTACACACACACACACACACACACACACACACACACACATACACTCTGCCTAATTTATGGAAGTTTCTCTAGTCTGGGTTTTGTCTCTCTGACAACAGAATATACATTTTTCTTGGGTTAATGTTTTTATAAGATAAAGTAACACAGCTTGTTGCTTTTAATTACCACGTTTTCAGTATTTGAACTTAATCTGTTTTAGATAGCATACAGTTGTGTCATCTAAGAATTTGTTTAGAAAGTCTCACTCATCTAACTTCTGTGCTTAGACTAATTGTATTTAACATAGTTATTAACAGGTTTAGCTCAACCATTTAACTTTGTTTCTTCTAATTACCATTGCTGCATCTTCCTTCTTGCTTTTACTGAGTCAATTTTATGCTGTTTTCATCTCATTTCTTAAAATGTGGGTTTTAGTGGTTACTGTCACAAACATGGCTACTTTATTTTCTGTAAACTGTTGAAGGATTTACCATATCATCTGAAATGTATCATTTATCATTAGGAAATTTATAATTACATAGGCTCTATTACCATCTCATCTTTATGAAATTTTATGTAGCTTTCTTAACATATCATAACAATATACATTAAAGTTAGTCATATAAAATAAAAGATTATTTTGCTTCAACCATGGAATATATTTAAACCACTTGAAACATAGAGAGTAAGCTGTCAAATTAAACAAAATTCTGCTCTGTCAATAAAATTCTTATGAAATGAATGTGTACTTTTTGTTAATGTCATAAAAGTCTTGGGATTCGGTTACCTTCAACACTCATTTTCCCGGGCTGTTGTTGCTGCCTTTCCCATTCAGTAACTTTTACATTTTGTTATTACATTCTTCAGCTCTATTTTTTCCTCTTATTTTCATTTTGTTTTGTTTGAGACAGGGTATTGCTGTATAGCCCTTGAACTCAGGGTCCTCTTGGCTCAGTTTCCTAAGTACTGGGATGACTGGTGTGTGCCACCATATGCAACTTTACATGTTTTGGCTTTGCTGATTTTCCTGGTTCATCATTTGTTTCAAGAGTGCTTATTGCTGCCTGTTGAACCATCTGTATAATGACTTCTTTACAGACTTCACCAGGGAATACTGATGGCAGGGATGACCACCTTAGCTCTCTGCCTGTGGGTTGTCTTGTTATATATTAGTTGAGAGTTTCCTGGTTTTTCTGTGCTGCACAATTTTGAATTTTATCTTGAATATTCTGAAAAAGATATCTGGTACTAAGGATCGTATTTAAAATGAATGATATGTGTTTGCATACAGCTGTAATCACAGTGCTTAGTGATCTTGAGTTCCAGGTGGGCTATATAGTAAGTTTTAGACCAGCTTGAGCTACATAATGAGACCCTGTCAGATAAATAAATGAATAAATGCAAGGAAGAAAAAAGGGAGGAAGGAAGAAAGGAAGGAAGGAAGGAAGGAAGGAAGGAAGGAAGGAAAAGAGGGAGGAAGGAAAAAAGGGAGGGAGGAAATGGGCAAACATTGCTGTTGGATTTTAATTCCTCAGTTTCACTTAGTTGGGCTCTAGCTGTGAATTTCAAGCAGGTTTCTGTAGGTTGTGGGCTCCAGGCTATTAGCTCACTCTAATACACAGTGTTGCTCATAGTGGTCCTGTGTGTGCCATCCTATGATGATCTGACATGCGGACGACAAGCAAACTCAGTTTTCTACGTTGTTTGCATACCCAGTAGAGCTACACTTATTCCCATGCAGCTTCAAAAACGAGGCCAGGAGCTATCACCCAGACTTTATTGGTCATGGTTTTCTAATGTTCTTTCTCTCCATAGTCTTCTGGGAAAAGTAAGTCCATTGGTTTATTTTAAGAGCTTCTAAATGAACACTTCTCTTTTGTGCTTTTGCTGTGAAGGCCTGTGGATTGATTTTTTTCCTGCTTACTGGAGCCTTGGAATCTGTACCTTTGTCTTGGATTAAATGGTGAAGGAAGCAGTGATAGTCGCCTCCCATCACTGGGTGGGAGGTCTCTGAAAGGCTACTTGGCAATGGCTTGGGGCTGGGCACTAGAGGCTAGAGGAAACGAAGAAAGGACCACCACACAGAGGATTTCCATCCTTCCTGCAAGATTTACGAAATGTCATTGTATCTCCCAGAACCAAAATTAGAAACCTTTCCTGCATGCTTCTGTGTATGCTCCCAGCCACATCGAAATCTAAGTTTGAACTGCAGTCAGTCCAGGGACTTCTGGAGAAAAATAACACCACCCAAATGTAACACTGTCTGGTGAAATTTTGAATTTGGGTCTTCTTTCCCAACCTTCTTGCTACTGTTTGCTTTAAACCATCTTAAAATAGTTTTTCCATATATTACTTCCATGACTATGAAGAGTTAACAGAAGCGTGTGTGTGTGTGTGTGTGTGTGTGTGTGTGTGTGTGTGTGTGTGTGGTGTGTTTATCCACTGGAGTTTTATTCTTTATTTTTTCATTTTTAAAATGCTTTATGTTGAATTATTTAAGACTTAGCAAAGTTACCAAAACAATCCAGACAGTTTCTGTGTTTGTTTCACTTAGCTTTCCTCCCAACCATAACACCTTACATACCAGAATATATTTTCAAAGCCAGGAAATAGATACTGGTACAATGTTATTAATTAATCTATAAGCTTTTTGTTTTGTTTTGTTGCTTTTTCAATGTCTGATGGTAGTGGTGGTGGTGATGGTGTGGTTGTTTGTATAGCAGAGTGGAATTTCACCATGCATATCCATTTGCATCAACATCGCCACAATCAATTTATAAATTCTTCCATTGCTGCAGAGAAAACATCTAGTACTGCATCTGTAGGGCCACAACTCTCCCCAGCTCTAACTGCCGGCAAATCCGATCTGTTCTCCATCACTATAATTCTGTCATTCCAAGATTGTTTTATAAATGGAATGATACAGTATAGCCATCCTGTTTTAACAGAATCCAATTTTGGGTCCCATACTATGTGTTTTGTTGCTGTTAGGCATTCAGACATCTAGTAACATTCCTTTTACTGAGACAAAAGCTATATGATACTCCCCTATTTATCGAGTAGAGTCTGTTAAAAAATCACACAGTCCACTATTCAGTCATTGTCCATTTCTGAGTGCCCAGTTGCTGGTCTGCTGGATTTAGAATAAAAGTGGCTTCCCTTGGACATAATGTGCCTAAGTCATGGCTTCAAACCCCAAAGTATGACAAAAGGACAAAGCATGCCCTGTCCCCAGCCTGAGTGTGGCCCCTTCTGCCTTGATGTGACTGTGAGGGCTGAAAAATAAGATCCAAGCAGAGTGCATTGAAGCTGTGCAGAAAAGGATATGTCTAAACACACTTATTATCCCTGTGGCTTTGTCAACAAAATATTTCAATCCCTGATGAATCTCTCTGTGTTCCCATACTTATTTTTAGGTGCAGTACAACAGATTGTTTCTTTGTTTGCTTTTCTATCTGCTTGTGGTTATTTCTTCCCCCAGAGTGGTTCATCACAGCAACTGTCATATAGTAATCATCTGTATTGGGGACTATGGGGGTCCAGCCCCTTGATAGTCCCCTCCCAGTGTCAGAAAAGAAGCTACAACCAGCTGATAATTTAATGTTTGGTGACAGGAAATGAATCTAGGTAGACAAAACTCCTTAGTCCATACACTTTATTGTTCTGTGCCAGTCCTCTCTCTACAAGCTTCTCTTCTGCTCTCTTGCCTAGCTCCTTTCTTGCCTCGTTTCTCTCTACATTTGTCTGCTGTACCCTCTAAGCTCTAACTTGATTCTCTCCTCTCAGTTCTGCCCCATCTGGGTTCTCATCCATCTAGTTCCTTCCCATCTTAGCTCCTCTCCCATCTCCTTATTTCTCACCTTGTTCTTCCCCATCTGGCTCTTCCTCATCTTCCATCTTGTTCCTCTAGGACTCTCTTCTAGCCCTTCAATCTAGTTCTTCCCCATCTTAGTTCATTCCTCTCCAGTTCTTACCCATATACTTCTTCTGTTCTCTTTTTTTCCTCTCTCTCTCTCTCTCTCTCTCCTCCTCTCAGTCACCTTATTCTCTCAGTTCTCCCCAAGTCTCTCAGGAAACCAGTTATAAACCCAAGCAATAGCAATCCTCTCACAGAGCATGGTCACCAGGCTTGAATTCTTACAGCATCATAAAGGCAGATAAGAGTTTTCCTCAGGCAGTGACCACCAGGCTTTCTTTTACAACCCAAAAGGGGAGTGGTAAAGGAGGAGGTCAATTGAGAACTAGTGATTGGTTAGTATAACAAAAAGGGGGCATCATTTCCACAAGGGTGTTACCTTAGTTGATGAGATTATTTGGCCTTGGATGCTTGATAGGTATTTTAGATAAATACACTGTTAGGAGTTCTTGGAAGCATGCATAGCATTACAAGAAAATCATTATAGGGACCAGCTAATATATATACAAAAGGTAAAATATCACCAAGACTTCTTAAGCCATGGCTTGACCTTTGGAGAAGTTCTTGACTTTTCCAAGTAGTAGCTTTTGTGATAGGAGCTGAATTCCATTACGTTTTCCTGTGGCTTGCAGCACATCTGGCAGTGTGTTATTATTTATTACATATTGACTGCCATAAAGGGTCATGAAACTTATCAGGTGCTTATAAAGATACCAGCCACTGGCTGCAAAGCGTACAGTCACACTTGTGCATTTATTTACTCAGGGCTTGGAGATATTGGCCCAAAGACAAAGCAGCCACTGATGGGGCATGGTCCATTACTTTCAGCTTCTTTCTAGTCTGGGAGATGGATGCAGAGCTCAGAGGGATGCATGTTGCAAAGACACAGAGAAGGAAGTAGATAAAGCAGATGTTCTTAGTCCAGCTTTAGCAGGTAGAACAGCTGGTGCCTGTGGCAGAGGGTGGTGTGGGGAGTTGTGACTTGCTTCTGTAGGTTATGAAAACATAGATCTGCTCCTTGTTTTCTTCAGAAATGAGATGTTACAGTTGGAAGCGGGAATGGGGATAAAACGGAAGGATCAATAGCATGTCTTTATTGATTAGCTCTTTGTGTCAACATTGGTCGTGGTGTCCAGGTGTAGAGGGCTGTATCTCACAATGTATTATAGAAAAACAAAGAAGGAAACAAAACAGAGAGATGATAAATAAGCCTGATGTGGTGTCTAAAGCTGAGTAGGAAAACTGGGGAAGGAAGACCAGCTGGAAGGGCCCATCAGTTTTGATGGGTTGGTCAGGAAAAAGTGTGGTGAGAAAAATGCTTGGCAAACTGGAGGGGTGAACTGTAGGACTATCTGGGGACCTTTGTGTCACAGGGAACTATTAATGCAGAAGTCCTACTGGCTCATGCTTGGTAATTGGAAAGAGGATTCTATCAGTGGAATTGCAGCCTAGTGGGTAAAGAAGATAGTAAAGATGAGGTTAATGCAAGAGCTGGAGGTGGATTTGATTCTGGCATGATGGTGAGCCAGTGAGTGAGGGGCTGAACTCAATGAACCAGAATGTCCTGATCTTCTTTATGAAATAAAATATCTGTAGCAGGAATCTTAAAGGTACTTATTAATAAAAACAAACCTGAGGCCAGTTATTAGGGTGAATGCTGGAAGATCAGAGACACAGAACAAGCCACAAGTTTCCTCACCTTGCCAATTCCTCAGCTGGTCTAGTTTCCTCAGACTGGATGCCTTTGAGTCCTCATCCAGAATGGATCTCAGCTGAACTGTGTTGCTCCAAAGCCTGAAGCTTAACCAGCAAAATGCTTAACCAGCCAAATACTTCTAGTTTCTCGTCTTCACGCCTTATATAATCTTTCTCTTTCTGCCTCTGCTCCCTGGAATTAAAGGCATGTGTCGCCATGCCTATCTGTTTCCAATGTGGCCTTGAACTCAGAGATCCAGAGGTATTTCTGTCTCTGGAATGCTAGGATTAAAGGCGTGAGCTACCACGGCCTAGCCTCATGTTTAATATTGTGGCCATCCTGTTCTCTGACCCCAGATAAGTTTATTAGCCTGCACAATATTTTTGGGAAACACAATACCACCACAAATATCCTTTAGATGCTGTATTGATATGCAGAAAATCAACTGGGTCGGATCAGGTAGGACAGGTCTATGTAGTATAACAAGTGCTTGGCTAACATACTCATAACATTTTGTTGTTATACCAAAAATGAGAACAAAACAATATCCATGTGCTACAGAGTCTGGAGTCAAGGACTGGGAGATGGTGCTTTTGGTAAAGTGCTTATCACACAAGCATGGGGCTGTGTTTGAATCCTTGGCACACACAGAAAAAAGTGAGTGTGGCAGCATTCATCTGTCAGCCCTGTGCTGGGGTGTACGGGTGGCAGAAACATACAGGTTCCTGGAATTCATGGATGAACAGGCCCAGCCACATCTGTAAGCTCAGGTTTTGAAACCCTGTGTCAAACAGTAAGGTGGAAGTCAATAGAGGAAAGCACTTAGTGTGCCTTGTGGCATCCACATACAGGTGTGTGCATACATGTGCATATGCTTACACCCCCCCATGAACAAATGTATACATCACACATACATATACACAAAATAAGATGGATAGTCACAGAGGGAGGTGATGAAACAACCCTTGCCCATTCACACAGCCTGGGGAAGAGGGAAGCCCATCTTAGGAAATCCTGCAGTTTTCTAATTTCTCTGTGATTCTTCTTACTGTTGGGGAGGAATAAAACCTTTATATTTTATTTCTTTCCGTTAGTGACTGAAGTTTTTTTTTTTTTTTTTAATTAAACTGAAAAAAATGAATTGGAGAAAAATATTCATTAGTATGTTTTTACACGTTTGCAAATTTTACTGAGGAGAAGGAAGAAGTCACTTCGGAAGTGTCTGGTCTGCGAAGGTGATGTGTCATTCTAAGAAGGTAACTGTCAGAAAGTGACTTAAGGAAGATGGGTCTAAGGACAATAGGTGGCGGCGGCGCACGCCTTTAATTCCAGCACTCAGGAGGAAGAGACAGGTGGATCTCTGTGAGTTGGAGGCCAGCCTCATCAACAAAGCAAGTCCCAGGACAGCCAAGGCTGTTACACAGAGAAACCCTGTCTCGAATATAAGTTGAAGGAGGTAAAGATGGAAGATGAGATTGTTTATGCAAACGCATTTTGACTCCAGCTCTCATTTTTCTTCAGGACTATTAAATCCCAAGGTGTGGAGGCTTTACGGCAGCTGGAGGCTTTACGGCAGCTGTCAACTCTCATCTCTGTTTTAGCGAGTTAGCTGAAGCTCTCCCCAGAAGACTCCTTTCCGGAATCTGTTGGTTCTCAATGGCCTTCAGAGCTCAAAATTGTCCATCGCTCAAGTGGAATATCTTGGTGTGGCCTCTTCTCTGTCATTCTCTTCTTTGGAAAATATAGTACCTCAATGGCTTCCAGTTACACCTAGATTCAAGTCGTAGCACTGTTTAGAGTTTTTCCCAGGAGAAGCAATGTGATACAGCAAGAATTGTGATTTAGAATATGACTATCCTGTACATAACCCTAGTTTCAAATACACTATATACAGGCAGAAAACTTCTGGGGGTTGTACCTCATTTTCTCATCTTTAAAACGGGACTGCTGACGGTGGCACTCAATGCCAGAGAAGAGCCCAGTCTGGCTGCACTGGCAGCCTTCTCCAGGCTCACAGCTTGGGCTACTGCGCAGTTGCCTTCACTGGAACACTGTCTGCCAGGCTCAGAAAGGAGTGGAGGAGGCAAGCTGCCGCCTGTGGCTGGCCCTGCCTCTAGCCTTGCCCTCTTGTGGTGAGTAATGGGTTCAGGTGTTCTCAGTGCTCTGTGTGGACACACAGTGGGCTCGGGAGGGAGGCTGTTCCTTCTTGCTGGGTGCAGAGCCCTGCCTTTACTTTTCTGCCTTCTGTGCCGAGCCCAGAATACCATTTCTCAATTGTCTCTGTCAGAACTCTTTTTCCTGGCGTCTGTGGATGCCATCAGAGAAGAGTTTTGTCAAGTTCTCTTTCCAAAACTTGTTCTGCAAAGGAATGCCCGTTTGACCATGCTGCACCAGCCTACTGGTTGCCCCTCTGGAAAGTCAGGAATAACTCTTGTTTTTCTCCTGGATGAAAATATGGCATAACTTAGAAATCCGTCAAGTTTATTTTCCCCTCTTGATAGCAACCAGAGCCTAATGAAAACTTCCCTATTTTTATTCCCTATCAATCCTCCTAAAGGAATTAATAGAGATAAAGTCAGTTAGGCTTCTGTGCTCCAACCACTATTGTCCCCAAAGTCCTGAGCAAGATCAGATTTTGGTTATGTATTTTAAATGACAGGAAGCTCATATATCCCCATGATAAACCTTGCTGTCTCTACACTAAATCTTCCTTCACAGTGCCTCCACCTTCACTAGTAGGCCCAGGTGAACTTGAATCTGCATGAGGCACCAGAGCACTCTATAAAACAGGAATGGGCTGTGGTGAGAGCCTTTACTCTGAGCAAACTCCAGGCTGTCACATGACTGGCACCAGAGAACTGTCTGTCTGGGGCCCAGCTTGGACAGGGTAACTTCCTGCAGAGCCTGGTTCTACTTCTCTCGTGTCTGAAAGCATCTGCTCCTGTATGGCCACTCACTTCTGAGAACCTTACAATGCAAATTTCGGTGAAGTCAGCAATGGGATTGTCTTGGGCTTTAGCGTCTCCCATTCCCGCACCCGTGTCTGACATAGGGTGAGCATTCTCCTGTAACACGAATGAGCACCTAGAGGAAAGACAGCCTGTTTACCTTATATCCAGTGCTTTGAAATGGTCTGCTAGTACACAGATTGCAATGAATTATTCCGGTTATCTATGACACACTATGACATATATTTAAATATGAATACATGATTAATATACATTTGTAAGTCAGTGAAAAAAGCAACATCTAGTTTTAATGGAACTTTCTTACTTGTCAGCTGTCTTAGGGTTTCTATTGCTGTGAGGAGATACCATGACTGTGGCAACTCTTATAAAGGAAAAATATTTATTTGGGCTGGCTTACATTTTCAGAAGTTTAGTCCATTATCACCATGGTACAGCATGGTGGTGTGCAGCAGCCATGGTGCTGGAGAAGTAACTGAGTATCCTACATCTTGACTTGCGGGCAATAGGAAGTGGTCTCTCTCACTGGGTGTAGTTTGAGCATAGGAAACCTCAAAGCCTACCATCACAGTGACACACTTCATCCAGGAAGGCCACACCTACTCCATCAAGGCCATACGTGCCATTAGTGCCCAGTCCCTTTTCTTTCAAATCACATCAGTGTTTTAAAAAAAAATGTATTTACTTATTAAATTTTTTTTCATTTTACATACCAACCCCAGTTCCCCCTCCCTCCCCTTCTCCTTCCCCCTTACCTCCCTCCCACTCTACCCCCATCCACTCCTCAGAGTGGGTAAAGCCTCCCTTGGTAGTCAACAAAGTCTGGCATACCAAGTTGAAGGGAACAGCCTAGCC